>NW_026129421.1:25231-57798 GCF_022985175.1 Labeo rohita | reverse complement strand
CTCATAGGGCCCTTTTTGCCTAATAATTTAAACGTTTTCGCAAATGTCTTAGGGAGGACGTTTTTATTTTGGTTGGTTTTATGGGTCACAAAGAACGTTTATAGGCCCTAAAATATAAACGAATAGTTTAAATTTTTTTTTTAGGTCAATAAAACGCAAAAAAAAGGGACGTTTTTTTGTCCTTTTTTGCATATTAACGCCGCCTTTTAGAGGACGTTCTATTTTGGTTATTCTATGGTCACATAAGAACGTTACAAAGAGCACATTCGGGACGTTAACGAAACGTTCTGGTCACATGAACGTTATAAAGAGCACTCGGGGCGTTAACAGAACGTTCTCACATGGTCCTCTTTTAGTCATACAATAACGTTTGCAATATGACTTTAGGAGGACGTTCTATATTTGGTCCCCTTTTAGTCATACAATAACGTTCGCAATATGACTTTAGGAGGACTTCTATTTTGGTTATTCTATGATCACATAAGAACGTTATAAAGAGGACATTCGGGGCGTTAACAGAATACGTTCTTACATGGTCTCTTTTAGTCATATACTTTAACGTTCACGTTCTATTTTGGCACATAAGAACGTTATATAAAGAGGACATTCGGGACGTTAACAGAACGTTCTTACATGGTCCTCTTTTAGTCATATAATAACGTTCGCAATAAGACTTTAGGAGGCAGTTCTATATTGGTTAATCTTACTGGTCACATAAGTCAACAATAACGTTTAAAAAAAGAAGACTTTTGGGCAGTTCTATTATTAATCAGCAACGTTTAATTTTTTTTTTTGGACGTTAACAATGTTTAAATTTTTCACATATGTACAATGTATTAAACCAATCACAAAGGTGAAATACTGTGGATCCAGCTGTTCATCCCAGCATCCGTTGATCCATACTGAGGCTTTTTTTCTTCACCAGCTGAGAGCCTTCTACGGTGAGTAACGTTATTTCTGCTAAATTAATTATATATCATGGAAAGTTATTGTAATAATAGTTTTCTGAAAAGAAGTACACGTTCCATTACTAAGCTAATATTGTGAACATACTTTGCTAAACCAAAGTATTAAAGTTTAGCAACATGATCTCATGAGAATTCGTATCTGTTTTATGTAAAACTTTTGCATAGACACTGAAAAATACTTCTGTTTACAGCATTAAGGCAATGAAATCGCGGTATTAACATTTTTATTATATTTGTTGTCATACCAAGGCAATATGTTTCCAAATGCATTTATTAAATTAAGTTTACTCATTTACTTAATATGAAAAATAACATTTCGATCGGTTCTGTGTGATTTCTGCTGTCAACTCATTGCGAAGAATACAACTTAAAACAAGACTACACACCCTTAAAATGAATAACATTTTTTTCAATTATTTAACCATTTTTATGAAATATTTATTTTGTTTGCCGTGGGACATAAACGCCATTTTCTCCAACATGCAGTGACTGAAAAATAGAACCATAAACACACTAAAAACGCAACATAATAACATCAGTCAGTTTTATTTGTGCTTTGTAATCCAAGTCTTCTGAATTCATACAACTGCCAGTAACAGATCCAAATTCAACCCTTTATTCAGCGATCATCTTTCATCCTCAGCAACGACCGTATAAACATCAAAGCCCGCACTGATTCGTTCGTCCAAATTCAAAATGTACCACTTCAATTAACTACGACAGTAAAATCGAACGCTCATTGGTCCTCGCCTGCTTCGTCACAGATTGCGACAGCAGTGTTCCTGTCTAGGTGTGTTTGAATGATGCACGCTTTCACAAAGTGAATCAGGAGGATAGTCTGAGTAATATTTTTAGCGATTAAAAACTTAAATTGTGCTCTGTACCTCACACCAAACTATTGTATTTCACCTGCGGTGGCAACGCAGCATCATTTGGACTACTTTTGGTAATGTTTTTGACATTTTTGCAGTAAATATTGGGATTGCACTTGTCTGTCTGTCATGGTTTTATTTATAGCCTAACGTTACTGTAAGAAATGGCTGTGTTTAGGTTTAAAGGTAGAAGTGGGATTAGCGTCCCAAAATATTTTTTTTTGTAATTCTATGTTGTTTCTAAAATGTTTCTTGTTTCTTGCATATTTCAGTCTAACGTTTCATATGATTTTATATTCGCTATGATATGGGTATGTTTGTAATTAGGGATAGGTTAAGGCAAGGGTGCTCAACCCTGTTCCTGGAGAGATCTACCTTCCTGCATAGTTCAGCTCCAACCCTAATCAAACACAACTGAACCAGCTAATTAGGATCTGAAGGAGCACTTGATAATTACAGACAGGTGTGTTTTTGATCAGGGTTGGAACTAAACTCTTTTCTGTCGATCTCTAGGAACAGGGTTGGGCGCCTGAATGAATTAATAAAAATTTTACAGCATCAATTATTTGTGTGCCGTTTATATATTTCCTTTGATTAGTAATATTACTGTACTGCATATATTATTATTATTATTATTATATGTTTTGTTTTTTTTTTTTTAATTACATAGTAATGATATAAAAGTTTTTGACTTGTTAGGTGATGTTTTCTCATTAAAGTCGTATTAGTTCCCATTCATCCAATAGAATGTTTGCGAATACTAGGGAATAGCAATATGGCGGCGCGGTGGCTTCACTTCTATGACGTCATGAGCAATCCAGTTCTCTATTATAGATCAGTGGTTATATTGCAGGATGTTTAATGCACAACAATACTGAGGAGCAAATAGTGACGTTATCTCTCACTATTTATAAGTAAATAGCATCTAAATGTCTACTGAATCCACAACTGTTGCTATTTACACTTGGACTTGTACTGGCTGCCCCACAGTTTACGTTGTATGGTCCGCCTGTTGTAGTGATTCTGTAATGTTTATGTGTCGTATGATTGTGTCTGGGTTTAAAGGTTGAATAAAGATTTGTGAATTGTCATAGGCTACTGGTGCTTTGTTTTCTGCTTTTGGATTTGCCTGATTGTTATAATATAATTGTTAAATTTGTGATTGTTACAATATATTGTTGTTATTACATTATTTTTATCTGACATATACAGTATACATTCAAGATATTTGTATTATTTCCAGTCAAACTGACACCCCAACTTCAAGGAGCATGTCTCTCATACCAGATTGATGCTGGCCCACTCGGAGATTACTCCAGTCATTTTGAAAAAAACAATAGCCACAGTATTTAGTATTTAGCCTTTGCTAATTTTATTATTCATTGTATTTATTAAAGTTGAATGATTTATGGCATTTATTGGCGCTATTATGTATAATTATTGACACCTCACCGTGGACCTCACTAATAATTAAACCCTGGCTATGGCTATGTATGTTAATATATGTTATACATATGTATCCAGTGTTGTATGTTCTATGTATGTTAATATATGTTATACATATGTGTATATAGCCTATTACATCACTTATGTCTTATATAAGTCAACTGAACGCAGTCTGTAAAAGTTCCAAAATAAATATTTCATAAAAATGGTTAAATAATTGAAAAAAATGTTATTCATTTTAAGGGTGTGTAGTCTTGTTTTAAGTTGTATTCTTCGCAATGAGTTGACAGCAGAAATCACACAGAACCGATCGAAATGTTATTTTTCATATTAAGTAAATGAGTAAACTTAATTTAATAAATGCATTTGGAAACATATTGCCTTGGTATGACAACAAATATAATAAAAATGTTAATACCGCGATTTCATTGCCTTAATGCTGTAAACAGAAGTATTTTTCAGTGTCTATGCAAAAGTTTTACATAAAACAGATACGAATTCTCATGAGATCATGTTGCTAAACTTTAATACTTTGGTTTAGCAAAGTATGTTCACAATATTAGCTTAGTAATGGAACGTGTACTTCTTTTTCAGAAAACTATTATTACAATAACTTTCCATGATATATAATTAATTTAGCAGAAATAACGTTACTCACCGTGGAAGGCTCTCAGCTGGTGAAGAAAAAAAAGCCTCAGTATGGATCAACGGATGCTGGGATGAAGAGCTGGATCGCTTCACAGTATACCGGACCTTTGTGATTGGTTTAATACATTGTACATATTGAAAAATTGTAAACGTGCTGTTAACGTCCAAAATGTCCTCTTTTTTTAAACGTTCTTATGTGACCAGAGATTAACCAGTATAGAACTGCCTCCTAAAGTCTTATTGCGAACGTTATTGTATGACTAAAAGAGGACCATGTAAGAACGTTCTGTTAACGTCCCGAATGTCCTCTTTATATAACGTTCTTATGTGACCATAGAATAACCAAAATAGAACGTCCTCCTAAAGTCATTTTGTGAACGTTATTATATGACTAAAAGAGGACCATGTGAGAACGTTCTGTTAACGTCCCGAATGTCCTCTTTATAACGTTCTTATGTGACCATAGAATAACCAAAATAGAACGTCCTCCTAAAGTCATATTGCGAACGTTATTATATGACTAAAAGAGGACCATGTAAGAACGTTTATAACGTTCTTATGTGACCATAGAATAACCAAAATAGAACGTCCTATGTCATATTGCGAAATATAACGTTCTTATATAACTAAAATAGGACCAAATATAGAACGTCCTCCTAAAGTCATATTGCGAACGTTATTGTATGACTAAAAGAGGACCATGTGAGAACGTTCTGTTAACGTCCCGAATGTGCTCTTTATAACGTTCTTATGTGACCATAGAATAACCAAAATAGAACGTCCTCCTAAAGTCATATTGTGAACGTTATTATATGATAAAAAGAGGACCAAATATAGAACGTCCTCCTAAAGTCATATTGCGAACGTTACTTATATGACTAAAAGAGGACCATGTAAGAACGTTCTGTTAACGTCCCGAATGTCCTCTTTATGAACGTTCTTATGTGACTATAGAATAACCAAAATAGAACGTCCTCCTAAAGTCATATTGAACGTTATTATATAACTAAAATAGGACCAAATATAGAACGTCCTCCTAAAGTCATATTGCGAACGTTATTGTATGACTAAAAGAGGACCATGTGAGAACGTTCTGTTAACGTCCCGAATGTCCTCTTTATAACGTTCTTATGTGACTATAGAATAACCAATATAGAACGTCCTCCTAAAGTCATATTGCGAACGTTATTATATATACTAAAAGAGGACCAAATATAGAACGTCCTCCTAAAGTCATATTGCGAACGTTATTATATAACTAAAAGAGGACCAAATATAGAACGTCCTCCTAAAGTCATATTGCGAACGTTACTGTATGACTAAAAGAGGACCATGTGAGAACGTTCTGTTAACGTCCCGAATGTGCTCTTTATAACGTTCTTATGTGACCATAGAATAACCAAAATAGAACGTCCTCCTAAAGTCATATTGTGAACGTTATTATATGACTAAAAGAGGACCATGTAAGAACGTATTCTGTTAACGTCCCGAATGTCCTCTTTATAACGTTCTTATGTGACTATAGAATAACCAAAATAGAACGTCCTCCTAAAGTCATATTGCGAACGTTATTATATAACTAAAAGAGGACCAAATATAGAACGACCTCCTAAAGTCATATTGCGAACGTTACTGTATGACTAAAAGAGGACCATGACCATGTGATAACGTTCTGTTAACGTCCCGAATGTGCTCTTTATAACGTTCTTATGTGACCATAGAATAACCAAAATAGAACGTCCTCCTAAAGTCATATTGCAAACGTTATTATATAACTAAAAGAGGACCAAAAATATAGAACGTCCTCCTAAAGTCATATTGCGAACGTTACTGTATGACTAAAAGAGGACCATGTGAGAACGTTCTGTTAACGTCCCGAATGTGCTCTTTATAACGTTCTTATGTGACCATAGAATAACCAAAATAGAACGTCCTCCTAAAGTCATATTGCGAACGTTATTATATGACTAAAAAAAGAGGACCAAATATAGAACGTCCTCCTAAAGTCATATTGCGAACGTTACTGTATGACTAAAAGAGGACCATGTGAGAACGTTTTGTTAACGTTCCGAATGTGCTCTTTATAACGTTCTTATGTGACCATAGAATAACCAAAATAGAACGTCCTCCTAAAGTCATATTGCGAACGTTATTGTATGACTAAAAGAGGACCATGTGAGAACGTTCTGTTAACGTCCCGAATGTGCTCTTTATAACGTTCTTATGTGACCATAGAATAACCAAAATAGAACGTCCTCCTAAAGTCATATTGCGAACGTTATTATATAACTAAAAGAGGACCAAATATAGAACGTCCTCCTAAAGTCATATTGCAAACGTTATTGTATGACTAAAAGAGGACCATGTAAGAACGTTCTGTTATCGTCCTAAATGTCCTCTTTGTAACGTTGTTAAATGACCACAGAATAACCAATATAGAACGTCCTCCTAAAGTCATATTGCGAACGTTATTATATGACTAAAAGAGGACCATGTGAGAACGTTCTGTTAACGTCCTAAATGTCCTCTTTGTAACGTTGTTATATGACCACAGAATAACCAATATAGAACGTCCTCCTAAAGTCATATTGCGAACGTTATTATATGACTAAAAGAGGACCATGTGAGAACGTTCTCTAAATGTCCCAAATGTCCTCTTTGTAACGTTCTTATGTGACCAAAAAATAACCAAAATGGAACGTCCCCCTTAAGTCGTATAATGAACATTGAGCACCAGAACTTTCGTAACCAAAAGAGGACGTTTTAGGAACGTCTCCAATGTTCTGTAAATGTTCGGGACATTCGTCACCTTTAGACAACTTTTAGGGAACGTTGCGCAAGGTTGTGCTGCTCTGGCATCAGCTCTGAGTTCAAACCTTTCACACCTGAGAGAGCTTGATCTGAGTAACAATCATCTGCAGGATTCTGGAGGGAAACTGCTCGCTGCTGGACTGAAGAGTCCAAACTGTCAACTCAACATACTGAGGTTTGTGTTTCCCATTAATTTTGTGATTGTAATAATTACAGACACCCTGACAAGCAAGTTTAAGAGGGAAACTGTCAGGGTCGTGTACAGGAAGGAGCCGCAGGGACGAGGAAATAATACAAATGTGCTTTAATAGTATAATCCAAACAGGGAACAGGAACAAACAGGAACAGCAGGGAAAACACGCCAACACGACGAAAACTAACATTAAGAACGGACAACAAACAAGGAACTGAATCAAACTTATATAGTGTAGCTAATGAGACATATATATGCTATATGCTCTCTCTCTCTCTCTCTCTCTCTCTCTCTCTCTCTCTATATATATATATATATATAGATAGATAGATAGATAGATAGATAGCATATATATATATGTCTGTGTGTGTGTGTGTGTGTGTGTGTGCTGTCAATCAATTAAAAAAACAATTAATGCACATTCTTCTGAAATTAGCCATGATTAATCTGATTCATTAATTAAAACTACTTTTATATTGCAATAATCACACACCACACATTCATGCTGCTGTCCCCAATTCCTAGAAATAAGATCTAAAGCACCTCTTAAATTAATCACACTAACATTATTACTGTTGTTGTAGATTATCTGACTGTTTGGTGAAAGAGGAAGGTTGTGCTGCTCTGGCATCAGCTCTGAGTTCAAACCTTTCACACCTGAGAGAGCTTGATCTGAGTAACAATCATCTGCAGGATTCTGGAGGGAAACTGCTCGCTGCTGGACTGAAGAGTCCAAACTGTCAACTCAACATACTGAGGTTTGTGTTTCCCATTAATTTTGTGATTGTAATAATTACAGACACCCTGACAAGCAAGTTTAAGAGGGAAACTGTCAGGGTCGTGTACAGGAAGGAGCCGCAGGGACGAGGAAATAATACAAATGTGCTTTAATAGTATAATCCAAACAGGGAACAGGAACAAACAGGAACAGCAGGGAAAACACGCCAACACGACGAAAACTAACATTAAGAACGGACAACAAACAAGGAACTGAATCAAACTTATATAGTGTAGCTAATGAGACATATATATGCTATATGCTCTCTCTCTCTCTCTCTCTCTCTCTCTCTCTCTCTCTCTATATATATATATATATATAGATAGATAGATAGATAGATAGATAGCATATATATATATGTCTGTGTGTGTGTGTGTGTGTGTGTGTGCTGTCAATCAATTAAAAAAACAATTAATGCACATTCTTCTGAAATTAGCCATGATTAATCTGATTCATTAATTAAAACTACTTTTATATTGCAATAATCACACACCACACATTCATGCTGCTGTCCCCAATTCCTAGAAATAAGATCTAAAGCACCTCTTAAATTAATCACACTAACATTATTACTGTTGTTGTAGATTATCTGACTGTTTGGTGAAAGAGGAAGGTTGTGCTGCTCTGGCATCAGCTCTGAGTTCAAACCTTTCACACCTGAGAGAGCTTGATCTGAGTAACAATGACCTGCGGGATTCTGGAGTGACACTGCTCGCTTCTGGACTGAAGAGTCCAAATCAACTCAGCATACTGAGGTTTGTGTTTTCCATTAATTTCGTGATTGTAATAATTACAGACACCCTGACAAGCAACTTTAAGAGGGAAACATTATAGGAAACTTCTGTTTTTCCCTTCATTAGCCTACTACAAATCTACCTGCGGTCTACAGTTGGATACAAAAGTTTTAGACAGAAAGTAAAATTGTTTATATTCTGCACTGTTGTGTAATCTCTCTCTCTCTCTCTCTCTCTCTCTCTCTCTCTCTCTCTCTCTCTCTCTCTCTCAATTCAATTCAATATGTGCTTTATTGGCATGACAATTGTTACAATGTATTGCCAAAGCATAGAGTTCACAATGAATCTTGAACAGATGTTTAGTAAATAAATACGTAAAAATAAAATAATAATAATAATATAATAAATAAATAAATACAGTACATGCATGTATGTATGCATGTATAATAAACGAATACAGAACAAATCAACATTTTTGCATTCTATAAACAATTTAAAATTCAATGTGATGTGTGTGTTTGTGTGTATGTGTGCGGGCGCATCACTGATTTGTTGACGACTCACTCTTTTGTTCTCTCTCTCTCTCTCTCTCTCTCTGTGCGCATGTGTTAAGTGAGTCTGTAT
The DNA here is from genome assembly GCF_022985175.1 of Labeo rohita. Lineage (NCBI taxonomy): Eukaryota > Metazoa > Chordata > Actinopteri > Cypriniformes > Cyprinidae > Labeo > Labeo rohita. The sequence continues at coordinate 48,724 of NW_026129421.1, read as the reverse complement.
GGTAGTAGGGTGTGTTGGTGCGAGTGAGTGGATTAATATTTCTTATTATTTGTTTTCCCCCTTTTGATAACACTTTATAATAACGTTCAGATGTAAGTAGGGCTGCACGATTAATCGCACGATGTCGTGAGGCGCATTTAGTCAATGAAGCCGGTGCTTTGATTAGTAGTAAAGCTCCATCACGTGCGTTCAGTACACAGAGCAAGTAATACACAGAGCCGTAAAGCACTGACAAGCTACGTCAAATCGCGCGCAAAATCGAATTCGATTTTGAGCGCGATTTTGGCGTAGCTTGTCAGTGCTTTACGGCTCTGTGTATTACTTGCCGCTCCAGCTGAACGCACGTGATGGAGCTTTTTTCAGTTACAAGTTAATTTACAAGTAATTAGTTAATGAAGAAATAATCATTTACAAAACATGACTATGTGTTTATAAATGATTAATAAGTGATATGTTGAAAAGCACAAAAATGCAATTATTCTAAAACTATTTTCTTTTTTAAATAATAAATTATTTGCTGTCAAGTGAATAAATGTGTAAACCCTTTCTCTCATCAGCACAGACCTGTGTTCTGTGTGGAGTGTGTGGGATCTAGTGATAATGTGAACCAGTTTTACCCTTCACTGAAAATCACATCAGGTGCACAGCGCTAAAATACTCCATGTGTTTACCATCTTTACCCTCACCAGTCAGCCCTTACATTGTAGTACACACAACTAATTTTCAAAACCTATTAAAAACACATGTTGTAAACACATGAATAAATAATTCATAAATATTTCTGCATCCCCTAATCTGAACGTATAATGATGTTTTGTAAATTATTAGTTCATCATTATCTAATCACTTGTAAATTATTTATAACTTAATCATATCACTTATTAATCGTTTATGAATGCATAGTCATGTTTTGTAAATGATTAGTTAATTATTAACTAATTACTTGTAAATGAATAAACAAAACATACACATTGTTAGCATATCACTTAGTAATCTTATATAAATATTTTGTAAATGATTATTTCATCATTAACTAATTGCTTATAAATTACTTACAACTGAACATTATTATAAAGTGTTACCCCTCTTTTTAGTCAGCTAGTTGTAGTCTTTTACGTGGTGTACCACGGGTGGAGCGGTAATAAAATGCCGGGATGGCGGCTGCTCCAATGCAGGGAACACCACCTGTTCTTTCACTCCGTATTGGGTGCAGGTGTTTGTCAGACCCTGGTGTTACAGTAGAGGAGTTGCTCTTAGTTTTAGGAGAGCAGGTCGGGTTTGAGAACATACTGTCAGCCTCACAAATGAGAAAAGCGATCTTTGTTTTTTTGACTTTAGTGAATTTTTAGCTTTAGTGAATCAGCTTACTTTGAGCGGAATATGGGTGAAAAAAGTTTTTGTACTGATCACCCCGCTGTCCACTCAAGCTACTAAAATCACTATTTCTAATGTCTCTCCATTTATTCCTAATGATGCCATCATTAAAGAATTAATGAGATTCGGGAAGATTGCAAACCCCATCAAAATGATTCCGTTAGGTTGCAAAAATCCTGCGCTTAAACGTGCTCTCTTTTAGACGTGTAGTCTACATGTTTCAAATCTCATCAGAGTGCACACTAGAAGTCTCTTTAAGTGTTTCTCATGGAGATAACTCATACATGGTGTATGCTAGCACTGAGAGTCTTAAATGTTTTGAATGTGGTGATTTGGGCCACAAACGTTTTTTCATGTCCGCACAAAGAAGTGTTAAATGAGCCTCATCCATCTTCATCTCATATGGATACAAATAACGCTGATCATCGCACTAAGGGGAAAGGAAGAAAAGGCCCTGAGCAGTTTGATGGAGCTACTGATGTGAAGGGACAGAATGAGGTGAATAAGCTTGATAAAGTTACTGTGAGTAGTGAAAAGCCTGGTTTTAGAAAACCTATGAGCAGTGAACAGCTTGGTTCTAGTTCATTGGGTTTAATGCTGTTGATGATACTAACAGTGTTGTTGGAAGTCTGAGGAAGGCCTGGCTGTTGAAGTAGACGGACTCAGCAAACTGATGATAGCATTAAAGATGATGAACAATGGTCAGATTTCACGGAAATGGTAGGTGAACATGAGAAGGATTTGTACTCTGTTGAGGAAAGGTAAAGCAGGTGTAGAAGTCCATAATTTCTTCCCTGACCTTGATAACTTTGTCTCATCTGTGATGTGGGCATGAAAAGTAAGTAGCTACAAGGAGCTTTCACAACAAAAGCATTTTCACCTGAGGAAACGTATTACTCCAATTAGACAATCAGGTAATTCGGCTCAAAAAGAGACTAACAAGAGGGAAAACAAATTGAACATGATGAAAATATGAAATATGAGAAATAGAGAACTACTGTCCCCATGTCTTTCTCTGATCACAAATTTATCGCAGTTGATTGTGTCTTAGACATGAGGCCTTATAAAAGTTATTTTTGGCATCTTTTTGAGAAATTAAAGTCATTTTGGGAAAGTTGAACTTTCCGTTAAGGGTGCACTTGTCAGGTGCAGGTTTTTAATAGTGAGAGACATAGATGCGCTGTGACAATTTAGCTCAAAATGGAAATGTATATAAATAATTACAGTTTATTATGATTAATTATAATTATTTATATCAGCTGCCAGGAGTAACTGTAGCAGAATTAATTTTCCATCAACTAATCTGTTTGTCCAGCGAACATTCACTATAATTTTTATATCAACTCTAATCAATTTTATGTTCTTGGCCACAGTAAATAAGTTTCTTAAAGTACCATTGCATTAGCATGTAGCTCGAATCGGAATCGTAAAGGGACATTAATTTACGAGGTAGAATCAACTAAACAAACAAACAAACATGAAATCACTTATGCATGGGGGAATGGTCAGTGAGAAGCAGTCAGAGAGAGACAAGAGAATGTAGCGATGAAAAGAGTCAATTAACCACCTGAGTGAAACCATCAGTGCTGTCTACAGCTTATACTAAACCTCTGTTTTGTTTATTTAAATGTACGATACTTGCATTGCCTTGGTCGTTGAACAAGTGTCCCGAATGTAGTCTCGGGTGGAAGTCTTGATGGTTTGGAGCAGTGGTGGTTTTGGAATTGCGATCACATTCTTCCGGGTCTGAAGAGTGATGAACTCCAAAGAGAAAGTTTACGATTCTTTGTCTGTGAGTGTAATATTTTGCATATGTAATTCAGTTGGGTGTTGATGCAAAACTACTAAGGATTTTTAAAACACTAATATTTTGCAAAGGTATCAACATATAATATACACCATCATTTAGATCATCAAAATACAAATTCAAAGAGACCAAACATGGCATACTACACTAGAGATCTATCATAACAAATGCATATAAAATTACAAGGCAGTAATAGTAAAACTATACACAATGACCTGGGGCTATGTGTGATAGGAAGGTCAGGGATAGGTTTGTCTGTGAATGAATAGGAAAGAGACCATTTCTATAGGCATTGTGTCTTTCCTATAGGCAAATGTAGCATGGGCAAATGTGCATTCCTTTGGGGCAATAAAACCCATTATCAGATGGTCACCCTGGCAACTGAGCCCTTTTGGGGTGTTAGTTGCTTTAGGGGGTTGTCTCCAGCATATAGCTGGCTTGTTGGGTTTAAAGACAGTTTTTTAAATGTAACAAATAAATGTATGTCTGATTGGTCCAAATGCTACAGCAAGTACTTCTTTTAAACGGATGTTTAAAGGACAGTAGAGGGCGTATCACTTCTGACCCAGTGGAGATGTGTAGACTTGTAGAAAATAACTTTTACAGGATCTCCCTGTTCTAACCTCAGAGCAGAAGAGTTTTCTGGAAAAGAGACTTAGTTTTGATGAAGTGACTGCTTCTGTGATGGAACTTTCTTTAGGCCGTACGCCCCGGAATAGATGGTTTTCCTACTGAGTTCTATAGAAGCTTGTGGACTGTCATCGGGAGTGACTTTTTTTAAAGTTCTTCAAGAATCAATTAATGAAGGAAGTCTTCCTAAGAGTTGCCAGCGTGCAGTTTTAACTTTACTTCCAAAAAAAGGAGACCTAACTTTATTAAAGAACTGGAGGCCTGTAGCACTTTTATGCTCCGAGTACAAGATTCTCTCTAAATGCTTAGCCAAAAGACTAAATAATGTACTGCAACAAATCATATAATGATCAGGCGTACTGTGTAAAGGGTACATCTATTGCAGACAATTTGAATTTGGTGAGAGATCTTTTTGACTTTGCTTCTTTGAACAATGTTAACGTGGGAGTCTTGTCATTGGATCAAGAAAAGGCTTTTGATAGGGTTGATCATGCCTATCTATTTGAAACGCTTAAAACCTTTGATTTTGGAGATCATTTTATTTTATTAATCAGATTGCTCTATTCTGAAGCTACTTGTTTAATTAAAATGGCCGGTGGTCTCAGTGTTCCGATAAGGGTTCAAAGGGGTCTCAGACAAGGCTGTCCTATTTCAGGGAAGCTTTATAGTATTGTCATTGAATCACTACTATGTAGATTAAGACGAGAGTTAATGGGTCTACAGTTTAATACACTAATGCCCCAGCAGTCTGTTAAACTTATGCAGATGATGCCATGGTTTTAATTAGAGATGCTGGAGATATTCAGTGTTTAGAAGAAAGCTTAGAATGTCATGGTAAAGCCTCATCTGCTAAAGTTAATTGGGCAAAGATTGATTCTGTGTGGTGTGGAAAAGACAGTAAAGGTCCCTTACTTCCAGGGGGTTTAAATGGGGAAGGGCAGGTTTAAAAAACTTAGGGGTGTTTTTAGGAACTGATGATTATAAAAAACAAAACTGGGAGGACCTAGTGGAGAAAGTGTGTGCTCTGTTGTCTCACTGGCATTGGCTGCTGCCCCAGCTTTTATACAAGGGAAAAGCTCTGGTCTGTAATAATTTGGTTGCCTCACCACAGAATGATGGTGCTGGAGCCCCCAGAAGATTGGTAAGAGACATTCAGCAACGACTGATAGACTTTTTCTGATAGACTGATAGACTTTTTCAACACTGGCTGAAATTCTCAGTCCTTTACCTGCCTAGGCAAGAGGGGGGTCAGGGGCTCATCGACATTAGATCATGAATTAAGGCCTTTAGACTCCAGATGGCTTCATACCTTTCTTTCTTCAATCATAAAGAAATTATGTTTTTTTGAGGAAAACATTTCAGCATTTTTCTCCATATAATGGACTTCTATGGTGCCCCAATTTTGAACTTCCAAAATGCAGTTTAAATGCAGCTTCAAACGATCCCAAATGTGGTTGTAAACGATCCCCGCCGAGGAAGAAGGGTCTTATCTAGTGAAACGATCGGTTATTTACGTTAAAAAATACAATTTAAATACTTTTTATTCTCAAATGCTCGTCTTGCCTTGCAGTCATTGAACTCTGTGTATTCTGGCTCAAGACAATTAGGGTATGTCGAAAAACTCAGACCGTATTTTCATCCTCAACTTTTCAAATCCATCCTACACTGTAAAAAAGTTACTGTAAATTTTACAGTACAATACTGGCAGCAGGGTTGCCAGCCCGTTACTGTAATTTTTACAGCAACTGCTGTAATTTAATTTACAGCATTATGCTGTTTTTCCTATTTACAGCAAAATACAAATAACTGTAAATTTTACGTTCTGTGCTTGTTTTTTTTTTTTTTTTTACAGTAAACTAATTTAATTTGTTTATTATATATATGCAGTATATATTTTTCAGATAAACTGAATACTAATGACTGTCTAATAATGAATTTAAACAATTCATTAACTGCATAAGCTTTGAACAATACAAATATATTGTAAAACTAAATATATTGTAAAAACTTTAATTTGGTGTAAAGTTGCTTTGCAACGATATGTATTGTAAAAAGCGCTATACAAATAAATTTGAATTTAATTGAATTGGATTAAACAATATTTAACTGCATAAAGTGTTGTATAGTGTAAAACTTAGTGGACCTATTATTTAAAAATAATAATAATAATTTGACACATCTCAATCTTGAAAAACAGATAAAAATTTATTTAACATATAACTCTCAAATTTGCATGAAAGAAAAGTTATAATGCAGTGTATTTAGTATTATTTTGAAATCCAAAATAAATTGGGCATGAAAATATTTACTTGAAACATATTACCCTGCATAACTTTGTTTAACAGACAGGTTTAATAATTACATGGTTCTAAACACCACAAAGACAATGATGCATTTTCACAACTTCATGAATAGTCCAACATGGCCAAACAACAAGGTCCCAAGTGAGTCCAACAAAATTTCTGATCAAAAAAGTAAAACATTTCAGCTCCAAATGCTGTCCCATCCTAGAATGCAAAGAGTGGCTAAAAATATTGAAAAAGAACAAAGAGAAAAATACATTAGACATTTTTTTTTTTTTTTTACAAAACAATGATACGGTCAGATACAGACAGAGGAATGAGAGACACAGAGAGAGAGAGACAGATAGAGTGATGATTGTTACAGTTAGATACAGATAAACTGCCATTAAAATGTTTGGTAGATCAGTATGATTTTTAATGTTCTTTTAAAAAAAAAAAAAATGTGTCATATGCTCATCAAGCCTGCATTTATTTAAACAAAAATAAAATAATAATAAAAAACAGTAATATTGTGAAATATTATTACGATTTAAAATAAGTTTTCTTTTTTACTATACTTTAAAATATAATTTATTTCTGTGATGTCAAACTGAATTTTCAGCATCATTACACCAAGGTTACATATTCTGTCAGAGACCATTCTCATTTATTATCAATATGCTGATTTATTGTCAATGTTGTCAGTGTATGTTTTGGAGCCTATGATACTTTTTCAGGATTCTTTGATGAATAAGTTAAAAAAAACAGCAGTTTAAAATAGAAATCTTATCTAACAATAGAAGTCTTTACTATCACTTTCCATTTAACACATACTTGTTGAATAAAAAAAAATCCATGAAAGAATCCTGAAAAAAAGTATTACAGATTCCAAAAAAATTAAATAAATAAAAATAAATACTTAAGCTGTTAAGCAGTTTCTAAAATTGATAATAAATCAGCATATTAAAATGATTTCTAAAAGATCATGTTACACTGGAGAAATGAGAAGACTAGAGTAATAATGCTGAAAATTCAGAAATAAATTCCATTTTAAAGTATATTCAGTATATAGAGAAAAAATATATTTTAAATTGTAATAATATTTCACAACATTACATTTTTTTTTCTTTATTTTTGATAAATTATATGCAGCCTTGATGAGCAGAAGAGACTTATTTCATAAGAAACATAAAAAACCTTACTAATCCCAAACCTTTGAACGGCAGTGTAGATAATAAAAGAATATAACAAAAGGAAAAAGAGATCTTGGTGTGCGTGTACTTATTACATTTCAGGTTACTCCAGAGGGAATATATGGTGCGAGCAGGCCAGACAAAAAGATGGGCTGGATTAACTCTTTCTTTAAACCAAAGTTAGCAAAAAACAATCAAACAATAAGCGAACTAGAAAGTTATTAAAGTTCCTCGCACATCTTGCTTCTTACACTGCATACACTGATCCTCCATGAGCGGGATGACTGTGAGTTGCAAGCCTTTAGTAACGTCACATGTTTCATTTTGGCGCCCGTGTTAACAATGCCTGTGCAAATTTGATTTAATAAATAATAAACGATTTGATAAATTTGATTTGATTAAATTATAACGAGAAAGTGTGCTAAACAACACAACGTTCCTGAGAATCACAACTGTTGTCAGTGAAGTGTGTAATTCTTAACATAGGAACCCAGAGACTTTCCACCTGTTGTCGCTATGTGGCCAGGGAATGTGTGAAATCCTCTCACGATCGCGCTGCTTAAACCCGGTAAAAGTCTCCCTCGTGCCCTACGGATGGAGGATTCGTTAATGTGAATGTAGACACCTTAATATACTACTGCAGTTACCAAACATAAAAAAAAAAAAAAAAAAAACTGAAATAAGTTACTTACTACAGTTGTGAATTGTTCTTCTTCCCGCTCCCGAATCTTGACCGTTGAAGAAAATCCCACCTCTGTAGATTTGAAATTTACAGCAGTAGGTTTGCATCAAACCACCACACGACCCCAGAGTGCATTGCCGTTTAAAACAATATGCTGTATTATAAGAAAAACAGCCCACTGCTTCATTGCAGAAGTTCTGACCCAGTCTTTGCAAAGTGAACATGCAAAGAAGATCAAACACCCTGAACAAAAAAGTTAAAATGGCAATATGGGATGATTTTGAAGTTGAGGGAGAACAAGAGTTTTTCGCCATACCCTAACTGTCATGAACAGGCACAAACAGTCCAGGCAGAGTAAGACAAGACGAGCATTTGGCATTAAAAAGTATGTAAATTGTATTATTTTTTTTACTAAAATAACCGATCGTTATGCTAGATAAGACCATTTTTCCTCAGCTGGGGTTGTTTACAACCACATTTGGGATCATTTAAAGCTGCATTTAAACTGTATTTTGGAAGTACAAAATCGGGGCACCATACCAGTTCATTATATGGGGAAAAATCCTGAAATGTTTTATTCTGGAAGTGAAGTCTCCTTTAAAACTACAGAAGTTATTGATTTCCTCTTTTTTAATTTTGTTCTTTGATCAACAGACATCACAGCAGCTGGTTATTAGGATATTTTGGCTACTGTAACTTTAAAAGCCACCACTGCTGAGCTTGAAGTGAATCTGAGACTGCTTTAAGTCTGACTCCTAAATAATAAACGCTTACATGCATAGTTTTAAGGCAGCCTTAGTCGCCTTTTTTGAAACTTCATGACTTAACTGACGACATAACTACACCTACCTACATACTCATAGTTTCATTTGGGTTTAAATATGATACAGCACTTTAAGAAGCTATATCCTAATACAGCGTACGCCGGCATATTTGTGCGTGCACTTGAAGAGCACACGCTACGAGTACAGTATAACGGTTGACAGAACAGGAAGATTCGTTTTTACTGACATATTACCAGACAACATCTTATCTGACTGCAGGTCACTGTTGGTCTACTGAAGCTCCTTGTCACCGGTACCGTTTCTGCGCTCGTCTGACTCGCACTTGGCACTGAGGTGACGTTGGAGTGGGCGTCTGAAAAGTCTCCCATTTGATGTGCTCGTTATTATGTTCTGTGTGTGTGTGTGAGAGAGAGAGAGACTATATACATTCTACTTTTGTAATTAAATAATAGTTGCATAAAATATTTGCTCAATGTGTTAAACGTGTTAACAAAAAAAAAACACAACAAAAATTGACAGTGGTGTGAAATAACACATCTACACTTCACATCACATCACTCACTGTTCTTGACTGAATCACTTATTAACTGTAATAAGAATTATCTTTAATGTATTCAGTGAAGATTTTGCAGTGTTTTATTTTAACATTTATTACTTCATAAAATGTCTGTAGTCTGTTTCTGTAATAGGTTTTATATAGACCTACATAAAAAAAACTACAATTCTATTTTAAAAAAAATATTCTATTTAAAAAAATAGTATTTCATTTGTATTTTTGATTAATATATGTATTAATACTTTTGCTTGTAAGTAATACTTGAAGTGTTTACTTGCCTTGAGCTCGAGAATGTTTTACTTAGATTAGTTGATTAGTTTTTTCTGTATTGAAATTATTATTATTTAAACATAGTGGCAGTTTTTAGCTTGAAAGAAAAATATTTTTTCTAACATCTTTGCAGCAACAGTTTTTATGGGTCCAAAGCCACCTTGGGTGTGCATGATTTTCTAATAATTAAATGACCCATCATCAATTATTCCTTATATAATGTAATTTATTGTAATTAATGTAACTATAAATGCATTAAAAATAAAACAGGTGTGAGTTTGCTGTGACTTATGGAAAGTACAGGTAGAGCTTTATACACAGTGTGTGCCATTGTAAAGACTAGGTTTATCCCCCACAACCTCATTTTCATTCAAGAAAAAAAAAGTCATATAAAAACCCAAAACACACACAGTCACAATCAGGAATAAAAGGGGTGCATTTTTTGCTCTTAAGGTCCTATTCACCAAGATACCTACTCCTTTACCCTCACCCTTGAATTTATAATGGTTATAAATTCACAACTCCCTAGCCTAATGGTTGTAACTGAAAGGTTGCAGGTTTGAGTCCCAGGTCCTGCAGGGATTGAAGGTGGTGGGAGTGAATATCCAGCTCTCTCTCCACCTTCAATACCACGACTGAGGTGAATCCCTTGAGCAAGGCACCGATCCCCCAACTGCTCCCCGGCGCCGCAGCGATAGCAATATGGCTACCCACTGCTCCGGGTGTGTGTTCACGGGTGTCAAGTCAAGTCAAGTCAAGTCAACATTTATTTCTAAAGCACATTTAAAAGCAACAGCGTTGCACCAAAGTGCTGTACAACAAAAATACAGATTTGACAACAAAAAAGAAAAACAAATCCCCAAAAACCTTACAATAACATTAATTATAAGCTAATGAAAAAAGATAAGATTTAAGAATCGATTTGAAACTAGCTAGCGAAGGAGCAAATCTCACTTTTTCGGGCAAACTGTTCCAAAGTTTAGGGGCTGCAGTTGAAAAAGCCCGACCACCCTTAGTTTTGCAGCGACAACGTGGGACAGTTAAGAGAAGCTGACTACTAGACCTGAGTGTTCTGTTCTGAGTTGTATAAGGAGTGAGAAGGTCCGAAATATATTTCGGTGCAAGTCCAGATAAAGCCTTATACACAAAAACAGCTATTTTAAAATCAATTCTGAACTGTACAGGCAGCCAATGTAGCGAAGCTAAAACTGGAGTGATGTGATCCCTCTTCTTAGTTCCTGTTAGAAGCCTTGCTGCAGCATTTTGCACAATTTGCAAACGAGAGATGGACGTTTGAGGCAAGCCATAATAAAGGGAGTTACAGTAATCCAAGCGTGATGTAATAAAAGCATGGATTACTGTTTCTAAGTCCTTATGAGGCAAAAACTGTTTCAGTTTCGCAATCGATCTCAGATGGAAAAAACTGCCCTTTATCACTGTGCCAATTTGTTTTTCAAAGTTCAATAACGAGTCTACTATAACACCTAAATTCCTTACATAGGGTTGGACAGTAGCAGAGATAGACCCTAAGTTAAAAGCAAAAGAATTTCTAGAATGGCTTAAAATCAAGATTTGGCATTTGCTTTCATTCAGCTGTAAAAAATTAGACGCCATCCAAGATTTTATCTCCTCCAAACAGCTTTGCAGCCTATTGAAACAGGCACTGCTGTCAGTTTTTACTGGGAGATAAAACTGGGTATCGTCAGCATAACAGTGGTATGAGATTTTATATTTTTTAAAAATGGCTCCAAGGGGAAGCATGTACAACGAAAAGAGAAGAGGGCCTAAAATAGACCCTTGGGGCACACCACATAACAGAGGAGCCGACGAAGATGTATACTTCCCAATGCACACCGAGAATGATCTCCCTTTGAGATATGAGGCCAACCACTGAAGAGCAGTACCCTGAATTCCCACCAAGTTTTCTAAACGATGCAGCAGAATATTATGATCAATTGTATCAAACGCTGCACTTAAATCTAATAAAACAAGAACCGCATGAGAGCCCGAATCAAGGACTTGCAAGAGATCATTTGTAACTTTCAACAGCGCACTTTCTGTGCTGTGCAATGATCTAAAACCAGACTGGAATGTATCCATAATATTGCAGGTACTAATGTAGGAATCCAGTTGACTATAAACTACTTTCTCTAAAATTTTTTGAGATAAACGGCAATTTTGAAATAGGTCTAAAGTTACCGAGGACAGATGGATCCACATGAGATTTCTTTAGCAGAGGATGAACCACAGCATGTTTGAAACTCACTGGAACAACTCCATTTACTAAGGAATTATTAATAATAGCTGTTACGGCTGGATTCAATGCTTCAAATACTTCCTTAAAAAGACGAGTTGGAATGACATCAGACTCACAGCTAGATGTTTTAACTTTACCAACGAGCTCAGCAAGCTGTTCAGAGGAAACAGGGTGAAAAGAAGTTAACAAATCTACTGGTGAACTGCATAATGGAGAATCAAATGTTGATGGCTTTATAGAAGCCTTAATATCCAGTACCTTGTTTAAAAAGAAATTTTGAAAATTCTCACAGGTTTGCTGGGATAGATCAGGAAATTGATTTGGTTGAGGATTTAGCAACCGATCAATAGTCTTAAACAGCATTCTCGGCCGATTAGCATTTTCTACAATAAGCTTGGAAAAGAATTCAGACCTGGCCTCTTTAACTGACTTCTGGTAATTGGTTAAGCTTACCATCAGACACTCATATGAGACCTGGAGTTTGTCTTTTTTCCATTTGCGCTCTGCCTTACGGCATTGCTGTCTAAGAACACGGGTGTGAACATTTAACCAGGGCTGGATGCAGCTCTCATCCTTTGCTTTTTTAAGCTTAAGAGGAGCTACAGAATCTATAGAAATGGAGCAGGAATTAGTAAAAACCTCCACCATCTCTTCTATGCTTAGTTTCTCGAAACACACAGGATCTATACAATTTGCTAAATAGTGCTCGGAGAATAAACTAGCAGTAGAAGACTGAATCAACCGAGAATAACTTACAGTCTTAGGGCAAGTCGGAGTGGGAGAATCATAATCAAATTCAAACACAATTGGCAAATGGTCTGAAAAAGCAGCATCAATCACACTCAGATTTGTTATAGGGACACCAAGAGACAGTACCAGATCCAAAGTGTGGCCCAAATTATGAGTAGGGGCAGAAACAAACTGTGACAGATTCAAAGATTCAATGAGGAATAAGAACTCTTTCACCAAAGGTTTAGATGGACAACACAAATGAATATTAAAATCTCCTAGAATCAGCAGCCTATCACAACGGGATACAGTATCAGCAAGAAATGCAGAAAATTGCTCAATAAAGTCCTTGTTAAACTTAGGAGGCCTGTAGACCAGGGCACATAATACAGGACCTCCAATATCGATCCTCATTAACTGCACCTCGAAGCTAGAATACACATCTATATTAATTTTTCTGTTTTTAAAGTGACTTTTAAAAACAGTAGCAACCCCTCCACCATGGCCAGAAGGTCTAGGAGTGCTAAAAAAAGCACAATCAGGAGGAGCAAGTTCACCCAGAGATAATAAATTGTCCGCTTTCAACCATGTTTCAGTCACAAATAAAAAATCAAGCGAGTTTGTGGTGAAAAATTCATTTAAAATAAACGATTTGTTTGATAAAGACCTTGCATTTATCAAACTCATCCTCACTGAGTTGGGTGTGTGTGTGCGCGTGTTTGATCACTTCTCACTACTGTGTGTGTGCACTTGGATGGGTTAAATGCAGAGCACAAATTCTGAGTATGGGTCACCATACTTGACCACATGTCACGTCCTTTCCTTCCTATCCTTCCCTTTACATTTACTACATCGATGAATAAAGTCAAGTCCTGCCCTATAATTTTTCACAATCTAAAACCTGTTTCACTCTAAAATATGTCACATTACACAGATCAGCCATAACTTCTGTTGCATGACTTTAAGTTTGCTAAGTAGAGTATGGACACTAATTATGAGATGTTGTGAAATCAAAAATCAAAATGGCAAGATCCACTAGAGTTTTGCTTTTCTTACATTTCAACTGACATTGCATTTTTCTAGTTGTAAAGGTTAAAAACAGGGGTGCCCAAACTCAGTCCTGGTCCTTGGTTTAGCTCCAACTTGCCTCAACACACCTGCCAGGGGGTTTCTAGTATGTGTAGTAAGAGCTTGATTAGCTGGTTCACGTGTGTCTAATTGGGGCTGGAGCTAAAATCTGTAGGACACCTCCCTCCAGGACCGAGTTTGGGCACCCCTGGGTTAAAACAATAGAAACAGTAGTGTTTCCTTGGACTCTGACGGACTCTACTCGGACTCAGCCCTTTTGGACTCGGACTTGAGTTAGACTCGGCCCATTTTGGACTCGGACTCGTCTCGGACTCGATTGGTTAAAGACTCGGACTCGACTTAGGTGGACTCGAACCCAACACTAGGTCAATTCCATGAAAGTGCCGATGGGAGGGGGAAATTCTGCAAGTGACTTATTGACAATCTGCACATTAAACATAATCATCATCAGCTGGTGACTTGTGCTCTTGGCTAGTTTGGCTGTTTTAACTCAAGGGAAAGCCAAAGGAAATCTAAAGTTAAAAATGTAAGTGTCAAGAGCCTAACTAATGCAAACACTGACCACTATAATGGTTGCTTAAAAAGTTTGGTTTTCTCCTTTGGTGATTCTGCTTGTTAACATCAGGTGTCTTCAATAATGGTCAGTCATCACTTAATTAATCACTAATTATCTCATTATCTTTAACTCTGCTTCAGTGTTAATTTGACACTCTTCTGTGTTACTTTTACTCCCAGGAGAGTCCCAGGTGTGTATACTTACTCATTTCATTATTTGCAGTCCATTAACTCTTTCACACGTGAGTTTAAAATATTCTAGCTGAGCCCCCAGAGTGAGGTTTTTTTAGGCGACTGTTATTAAGAACGTATAGCCTTATTGTTTCCATGGCGACGCGTCGTGTTTGTCACCTGACACAACGCAGCCACAATAGCGCTGTATGACACATGTATCACTTTTATATGGTTTTCCCCTGTTTATTATTAATATTCACAAACGTGCCGACTGTATTATGAAATATCTGATATTCCGATTCTGAAATATGTGCAAGTAAATGTATTTGGAGGTTTAAACACTTTTATAATGAGCGTGTTAGTTGATCTATGCCGAGTGATGGGCGCCGCCATGTTAGTTCGCGCTGAATCCGAGCTATGGGATTTACAAAACACAAATTCATCCTGTCCTCCCGAAAAACATTAAAGTAAGTCTCTGGTGAGCTTGGAGAAGAGCAGAGTAAACTTTATAGTTACCTACACAATGTGTATATGATATCAATAAAACATGTCGTCAGATAACATTTGTAAGGATCATTATTGCCGCTGCCATAAACATCAGCGTGTATTTTGCTAAATATAAACGCATCATTTTACTAAGACGTATGTGTATGTAAATGTCTGGAACCTAAAATAAGCATTATATGGTTGAAAACACGGAATAGTTGCGATAATTTGATAAGCGCTCAGCGCGTCCGATCTGGCTCAGCGTCAGCCAAAGCGCCAAAACAGTTTTGAATTCAGCGGCTGATCACGTGACGCGCTGAACGTTCGAATCACACCGGTGTGATCGTACGCTCCAGGGACCAGCCAAGAATGATCACACCGGTGTGATCGTACACCTGAAAGGGTTAACTGCATCTTTTTTTGTTCTCCTTTGTCTTTTCTTGCATAATCAGCATCTTCTCCATGCAGAAAACGGCAGATAGCACGTCTGTCTCAGCTTCGTTAAAATAGTATATCATCATAACGTAGAGTATCTGGCACATGCGCATTACACAGAAAGTTGATAGAACCTATGTTTTGTTGTTATATGAACATGTTAAAGTTTTAAATTTCGATTTAAGTTGAGGTTGTTCCAACTTGTCCTGTTGTGTAGTGAGACACTGCAAGTTTAACAGGACATGATTTAACTTTGTTGCGTGATTCATTTCAATACTTTCCTCCCGTATTTTATTTATTTTTTTAGTGTTGTGAAAAAATTATAACCTGCATTACAGAAATTTACACCTTGTATTTTACAAATTGTATAGAATTAGTTCTCTTTTATTAACACATGTGAATATACAATACAAAGATACAAAAATACAAAATGTACAAAAAAATATTCATTTCATTCTTAACTTACATCACAAAAATAAACTACAGAAATTACGTTGTTTCACTGACAAAGTGACAAAAAAAAGATATTAAAAATTTGTGACACTTGCAGTCCTAAATCAGAGCAAATAAACCATGCCTGTTAACAACAACAGCACAATGAATTTCAGCGGGGAAAAAAAAAATACTCTATTAACTTGCTTACTTTGTATTTTTTAAGTCTTTCCCCAGCAGGCTCACTTTCTCTGAAATAGTCCTAAAACAAGAGAAAATGGAAACACTTATAATATAAAGAAAGGTTTGCAATCTTAACATTACAAAACATGACACAGCAGGACATGCATACAAAATACTAAAGTTTGTTTACTTACATTTCAATGTGAATTCCCCAACAGAACTCTCACCCGTCAGGTTCTTTGAATATAAATTCCATCGTCATCTGTACGCAAGTGATTCTGGGATATGGTAGGGTGTGAAGTGTCCATCAGATGTACACTTCATTTTCCTGGGAATCGGAGACCGCATTTGAAGTCGCTTTCGATTTACGACAGCACTCGTCGCGCCGCGGTGACGCATTCGGCCTTGGAATGCGCACTTCGGACGGTGCATTCTGAATTGGGACAGCTTACGTCGTGACGCTGTGATGCAATTGCCCTTCAAATTCACACTTCAGTTTGGGACAGTCTTCGTCGCGCTGCTGTGATGCATTCGCACTTAAAATATGCATTTCGCAGTCCGCGCACTACACTTTGGGACACAGCTACAGACATGAAGAATTAGTGTGAGAATCACAACAACGGTGACCATCAAAAAGCGTGTTGTAGCTAATCAGAACTCATCCATGACTCCCATCGTGCATTGCGGCATGAATAAATTATGAGAGTTCAGAGTTGATCTGTTTATCTGAATATGCCGTTTGTCACCATTGTTGAGATTCATGGGCTGGTTCTTGATGTCTATGTGTGCCTAGGTGAAATGCTTTTTTTTTTTTTTGTTTTTTTAAACAGGTTGTAAAAAAAATCTTTCCAAAATGTACAGTAGGTTATGATATGTTTGACGTAAAAATCAGCATGTTGTGAAGCATCAACTTTGAGGGACCTATCCACTAGCATTATCTGGACTCACATAGATGGATTATTTTTCTAAAAATCTCTGTTCGTGTTCCACAGAAGAATGAGAGTCATGTACATCCAGGATGGCATGAGGGAGAGTAAGTGATGAGAGAATTTTGTATTTTTGAGAGCAATATTGATGGGCAAATTAAGCCTTGTGAAGGACTAAGACTTTCCTCTGACTTTTTATTTTTGGGTGGATTATTCCTCTAAGGGATTGTCTACTCAAAAATTAAAATTCTCTTATAACTTACCCTCATGCAATCCCAGATATATATGGTTTTCATTTATTACAGCATATTGCAAGATGTACTTACCTCTAAATAAACAACAAAGTAGTGGCTTCCACTTAGTTCTTGATCTTAAGCACATAAATGAAGAGAACAGCAAATTCAGAGGACATATCTGGTAGGTCAATCACAGAAAGGAAGACTTTGCTTTCTATCGCCAGCATCCATTCTTTTTTTTTTTTTTTTTTTTTTTTTTTTTTTTTGCTGTGTAGAATTGAATCTCCTAAAAAAAAAAAAAAAGTAAATTAATTAATTTATTGTGTTCATGTTTTTTATAGTGATATTTGTGACTTTACAAAAAAACACTTTTCACATTTGATTATGGTGTCAGTAAAAGTAGATGTAGATGTTGGAGCCTTTCTCATTAGTTCAAAAGGATTGTTCACCCAAAAATGACAATTCTATTATGATTTACCTACCCTTATTCAAAATGTAATTGAGAAGATGCTAGGTAGAAAGTTAGATATAGAGAGTCATTAATAAAGTGTGACAAAAGCTTTATTTTTAAAAACCATCCCTTTAAAAAAATAACTAAATCGTGTACTAACCATCAATAGCTTTTCATTGATTTCATTTTGTCTTTATTTGTTATTGCTTAGAGTTTTCACAAACACACCATCACAGCAATTGACAAAGACAAACTTTTATTAAAAAGTGTTACGAGTCCAATTATTGGAAACACTAATTACTATTATGGTGGCTTCAAAAAAAAATTGATTTAAACCTGTTGTTTTTCAATAAAGAACTTCTGTAGGCCTCTAACAGAAATAAAGCAGATCTTATTAGCTGGTGATGCTGTTTGTGGAGTTGTTTAAACCTCCTCCTCTGAGATCTTCAGAGATTTAATGTCTTTTATCTTCAACTTCAAGGCTGTGGTTGCAGTCAGCTGTTGTGTTTCTGTCTTTTTTCAGTTCTCTTCTTTCCTTCAGTGATTCTGCTTGTTAATGTGCTTATTAACGCTGAGATGACTCCATATTAAATATACACAGATTTTGTGGCTCAGATAAGGTCCAGTGTGGTTTATTTCTCTGCTCTTGGCTGACATGTGGCATTGCTATGGCCTGCTTTTGGCCCAGATCTGGCAAACAGGAGCGGTCCACCCAAGTGCCATCATTCCACGCTGCATGTGGGCCAGATCATCATGCCACATGTGCCAGATGTGGGCCAGATCTGGGCTGACAATATGTTGCTATCTGGGCAATAAATGCACGCATGTCACCTGATCCACAGGTGCACTGATTCCTTTTTGCATGAGCAATTTATGATATATTAATGCAGAACAGAACATTTTTATTTGCAAACATGTCTGTATTTGTACAAATCGCTGCACAATCATTTAATCCAGAATTCCACAGACTCAAATTGAAAGGCATTTGTCTGTGGTTTGTAAGATACATGCATAAAATTGATCCAATACATGGATAACTGTGCGTCCATCTATTAATCGTTTTGAGTCTAATATCATCCCATACACTTCTGGCGAGCCGCTGCCAGCACATAGCCGAGTGAGCCGACACTCAGCCGCAACCGACCCGATTCCGCTGGATACCTGGGCTGTCTGTTATTGCCAGAAGCACAGGAATTCACCAAGTTTGAAAAGTGCCTGTCACATGCCGGCTCACTCTGTTTCTCCATCTTTGTCTTTTTTTTTTTTTTTTTTTTTTTTTTGTTCTTTGTATTTTTGGTGAAAAATAAATGTAGCAAAGTTGAATACTTTATTTTTATTCTACTCATTTAAAGTAAAAGTTCCACAATTTAATTCTACTCAAGAAAGTAGAAAAAATGTAAAAATGTTCTCAAGTACTGTAACGAAAGTATTTGCAAAAAAGTTACTTTCCACCTCTGGTGATTATTCAGTGAAACAATTGGCAATTAGTAGATTAATCATTGTAATAATTGTTAAATTAATCTGTTATCAAAATGATCATTTGTTGCAGCCCTATCCTCTACTGAAAACTGGAGTTTATACAGGCTCCTTCAGCTTTTAGGGAACCCCTGGAATACCCCCAAATTCACATATTTTGTGAGTTTCCGTAATCAAACACACCTTATTTAACTTGACCTGTAAGACCTGCAATGGTTGTGTCAGATGAGAGAAACATTGTAATGTGGAGTGTGCAGCATGTATTCTTCTGAAATTCCATATCTTGATCAGTGAATGTTCTTTTTTCCACCATATCACGGTGCATTATTATGTACTGTAGTCTGCCTTATTAATTCCTCAGTTAGAAAATATAACAGTCCTGCATTCAATGCAAAATGAAATTATTAAGCATATAAACAGCAGTGATTACACAGTTTTGTCCATACAGCAGCAGCAAACTGTCTGTAGCGACTAAGCATTGTGGATATGAGAACATGCTGTGTGAAATAGGGTTGGGAAGGTTACTTTTAAAATGTATTCACTACAGATCACAAAATACATGCTTCAAAAATAATTTTGTATGATATTTTGTTTGATTACTCAAGGTTAGTAACAATCTAAATACATGCTTTTATATTAATCACCTCCAAATAAAATAGGTGGCATTTAAATCAATTAAGTGAATTAATAATATTGAGATAATATTAAGATTAGTGTTTTAACTATACCATTTTACACATTAAGATATGTAATGATGGTGGGAAAATTAATTGCTTTAAATATTAAACTAAAACCACCAGTAGGTGGCAGCAAATCACTGTCTTAATGAATGAGTCATGGAATCATTCAGATTCCATTAGATTTTTATTTATTTATTTTTTTTTTTCCAAAAGGACCAATTCATTAAGGAATGATTTTATGAATGTATTCAAATCATTGCTCAGCCAATTCATTCAAAACACTGATTCAATCAGAACCCAAACAGTATTTGGTTGATCGCAGACACACAACTCTTGTGATGTGGATTGATTTCAAAGGCAGTAGTTGTTTGCATTCAGTGTAAATAGCAATAGATGCTGCTTACACTAAGTCAACATTTTCTTAGTGACAGATGCTGTTTACTCAATTAAAAAAAAAAAAAAAATCTAGATTCTGTTTATACTCTGTAAAAAACAGCAGTATTATCTTAGCAATGTGATATTTACACACTATATTTATAAGCACAAAATTCTTTTTACACCATGTAAAAGTGGTAGCATTTCTTTGCAATAAATGTAATAGTTATAAGATTTTTGCACATCAGTGTTGTAGTACATTATAAAACACCATGCAAAAATAACATATTGAGTGTAAATGAAGAGTTTAGATGCAAAACCCTCTAAAAGCCACCACGGTCAAAAATGAGATAATGATACTGAGTGAATGCTCTCGATACACAGTATACGTCCATCACATACTTTTACTTCAAACTTGCTAAATCCCAGCCTCAGCCCAATCAGAAGTACCGGTACTTAGGTAGAAACCATACATAGGAGAAGAATACATAGGAGCCTGATAAAAATGCTTATTTTAAAGAAAAACCTCAGATGGACTTACAGGCTTTTGCATCTGAACTCTTCCACTAAACCCGATAAACGCTTTATTATTAACCCTCTGGACTCTGAGATGATTTTGGGGTCCCTGAGATGTTTTGACATGCCCTGACATTTGTGCTTATTTCAGCAACTTATAACATACTATTGGCCAACATGAATATTTTTTTGTGCTACAATAATATGTGAGCAAGATGGATGTACATGTTTGCATTTTTTAGAAAAAATTATAC
Source organism: Labeo rohita (assembly GCF_022985175.1). Lineage (NCBI taxonomy): Eukaryota > Metazoa > Chordata > Actinopteri > Cypriniformes > Cyprinidae > Labeo > Labeo rohita. The sequence goes on along the minus strand of NW_026129421.1, from coordinate 27,891 downwards.
AGATTATGCATGGTTAGTAAGTTTTGGGGGGAAACATGTAGTTGAAATAAGGCCATAAAACCCATACTGAATAGTTCTGAATAAGACTTTTGAGTAATCAGTCTTGTAGGCTAGAATATTTACTTCAAAATTATGTGAAATCATCCTGCTCGCTTGTTTACTGACTTGAAACATAATATATTCTTTACTGAGGTAAATATCCCTGTTCTGAGACAGTATTATACAGCCTAGAATGTGTGTAAAGAGCGCTTCCTCATATAATCATTAAAAGCTGTCACTCACTTCAGTTCATTGTGTTTTCACAACAGTCCATTAATAAGCTCTCTACACTACACAGTAGATCTCATAATTACATTGTGTCTGCACTTAGTTATAATGAGAGAATTCTCAAGCTTGCAGAACTCAGTGCTTGACCAAAACTCTGCATTTTGAGCAGCCACTGGATTCTAACTTGAATGCTTCTGGTTACTGCGTTCAAGAAATCAACAGATATGTCTGCTACATTGCTCAACGCTGCAAATATGTTTTGCCAGTATCAGATGGGGCCCTTGATTCCCCTCGGCCCTAAGTGGCCACTTACCTTGCTTAAATGTTAAATCCACAACCATATTCTCTATTATCCAGGAAAAACAATATATACACACACTCTCACACAAATGTGACCCTGGACCACAAACCCAGTCTTAAGTAGCATGAGTATATTTGTAGCAAAAATACAGTGTATGGGTCAAAATGATAAATTTTTCTTTTATGCCAAAAATCTTTAGGATATTAAGTTCAGATCATGTTCCATGAAGATATTTTGTAAATTTTCTACCTTAAATATATCAAAACTTAATTTTTGATTAGTATTATGCATTGTTAAGAACTTCATCTGGACAACTTTAAAAGCGATTTTCTCAGTTAAAAGCGATTTTTCTTGCATCCTCAGATTCCAGATTTTCAAATCGTTCAGTAGTTCAAATAGCCAAATATTGTCCTATCATAACAAACCATACAGCAATGGAAAGCTTATTCTTTCAGCTTTCCGAAGATGTATAAATATCAACTTAAAAAAACTGACTCTTGTGACTGGTTTTGTGGTCCAGGGTCACAAATAGGGACATTTATGTTTTTATAAATGTTGGGCAGGACTTGATTTTGTTGTTCTGCCCTCCTGCTGGAGCACACGTCATCGGAGAAGAGATGTCATTGCAGTGGGGAAGGAATTAATGTTTTCATGAAATATTACAAGGGCATATAGTGATTCATTTAAAAGCCTCTGATTGGCCGTTGAATTGATCAGTCATGTCTGTGATTGGCTATAATGCTCAATGCTTCAAAGCACATGGCAAGTAGTAACTTTTGATGCAAAGGAGGAAAACAAACATTTACAGAGCGATTGCATAAAGAAATATACATTTTTAATATTACAAACTATATATTATTTTTTTCGTTTACTTCTCAACTTTACATTTATGTTGTGTTTTCATGGATATTTGGTACTTTTTTGCCTATTTACTGCACAAATACTCAACAACGCCATCTTGTGCCTTTTGAAAATTTTTTTTTTTTTTTAAAAAAAAAAATCACTTTAAAGATGATCTAAATTAAATCTAAATTGTTTTTGGACATTGCTGTAGGTGTTAGGAATAGAATCCTGTCATCTGCAGGTTGGTGGAAAAATTTTAGAAGTTACAGTTAAAGAAAGAAAGTGCAATGACCACATATATCCAGCAGAGTTATTTTTTACTGATTTTTGGCAAACCTGAAATAAAAAGGGGACCCTACTCACATACATTGGAGTAAATTGATAAAAATGGTCTTATTTTACAGAAAATATCCTAAATTTTAACACATGGGTGGAATAATTCATATTTTTTTATTGTATTTTATCATAATTTTTATCAAAACCTTTTTTTTTTTTTCTATTCTTTTTTTATAATTAAGTTTTTATTTGAGCGTCTCTTATTCTAGATCTGTTCTGTCTGTCTCTCTGCAGAAAGTTTCTTTTGATTCCACTGTGTGCCAGTAAATGGAAAAAAAGAATTTTCTTTCTACCATTTTATAAAAAAAGTTACTGAAATTTAATTGAAGGGAGGCAGTATGTCCCCCAGGGGTCTCCATTTTGCAAGATAAGGCATACCTGAATTTAAAAGACTTCCATTCCCACATACATTGGGCTAAATGGATAGAAATGGTCTCATTTTAGACAAAACCCCTTACATTTTAACACATGGGTGGAAAAATTCATAATTATTATTGTATTTCTTCACAATCCATAGTTTCCCAACTCTGCATTGCTCACAGCCAGCGCACTTGGGGGCGGTGCACATTTCGCGTGTGGCACGCTCTCCTCCCTCGTGTTTGGCAAGGAATAAATTCACAACGGATTGTCCTAGAGATTTGATCGAGGTCTCTTTGGACAGATCTGATTGCCCATCAACACAAACGTGTTAAGACAGAACTAGTAGAAAACGCATCATTCAACTATATCGCATGCATTGATCGGAACATCTGAAATATTTTAGGGTGTCGTTTGGCCGGACAAGCTCACAGAAAAGTAAGCATAGTCTCATTTTAAAGATAATAACCTAATCTAAGAGCTAATATAAAGTTTTGGCCACTTTTTGCACACAGAAATAGTAATCTATGCAGAAATTTAATGTAAATGTTTGTTT
>NW_026129421.1:16520-24731 GCF_022985175.1 Labeo rohita | reverse complement strand
TCACAGAAAAGTAAGCATAGTCTCATTTTAAAGATAATAACCTAATCTAAGAGCTAATATAAAGTTTTGGCCACTTTTTGCACACAGAAATAGTAATCTATGCAGAAATTTAATGTAAATGTTTGTTTGGTAACACTTTACGGTAAGGGTACATGAATTACCATGAATTCATGCATAAATTCATGCATTAACCATGCATTACTTCATGCATTAATAGGTCATGAATTATCAGGAACTAATATGAGTTCAAAGTCTTTCATTCATGACTTCATGGATGAACAACACCTTAATTAAGACATTAACTAAGATGGGTACATCATCATGATTTATGATTTATTACACATGATCATGATGTTTTCTTTGTTCACAAAAAAAAAAAAAAAAGGTAAATTGACAGACCCCAACATTGGCCAATCACAGCACATAGCATGTGAAGTCTGTTGGCATCTAAATACAGTAGTCATCATTAACTAAGCATTAGCTTCTCATGACTTCATCATGTGTGTGGCCCCTCAGCTAAAGTGGTGACCAGACCCCAACACTGGCCAATCACAGTACATAGGACTTGAATTCTGTTGACATCCAAATTCAACAGTCATCATTAAGTAAGCATTAGCTTCTCATGACTTCATCATGTTTGTGGCCCCTCAACTAAAGTGGTGACTTGGTCTAGAGCCCTGCATTTTAGCCCGAGCCTGACGGGCCTCAACGTTTTTAGGCCCAATTTTTATGTCATATTTCAGATGCAGGCCGGACATCGGGCCTGTTTTAGGCGTCTCCTTATTTTTATATTTTAGATATCCACCAATTATGGTGATGAAAAGAGACTTTCTAGACCGTCTCAGAAGGCGTTTACTGTGCGTTTCCACTGGCACGTAGTGAGCGCAGCGAAGTGAGCGTTTTCAATTAAAAAGGTGCATTATGGGATTGAAATGGAGAAAGATTTTTTTTTACAGATTTTTTTCTTGTTTCAATTACGATATTTTACTCTAATTTTACGGTTTTTGTTTGGCAGATGTAGCTGCCAGTTATTTGACCGTTTTTTTTTTTTTTGTTTTTTTTTTACAGGACTTTTTTCACTGTAAAACCCTTATTTTACAGATTTTTCCTAGATTATTACAATGAAAGCACTAAATGTTCTACAGAGATACACTGTTATTTTACAAATCATTACAATCAAAAACCCTTAATAAAGTGTCAAAGCATACTCAATATGCTATGGAAAATTAACAGCTTTATTTGGAACTTGGAAGACAAAATACAAAGTCTGTACAAATGCCATATAAATCAAAAATTTAAAATACTGTATTGATGAAGAACAGACCAGTTTCATCAAAATGTTGAATTAAATACAGTATATTCAACTTAAAACTGAAGAAAAATGATACATCTACACAATTGTCAAGATTGAGTCAAAAACTATTTTATATTTCAGATGTAAATTTACATCATCAATGAATTCTTCATAAACAGTTCTTCAGAGCCCCCAGGAGGAATTGCATTTCTGTCTTACCAGTTCGGGTTACTCTCATGATGAGGTCATAATTTTACCTTTGAGATGGGACAAAGGTAAACAATTTGTGCTGTCTGCTGAGAGCTTTGTATCTTGTATTTTCCACATATGTTATATTAATCCACAATATTCTACTGATTCCTGTGGGCTCCATATACTGTGGTGTCCAAACTTATTAGAGCACTAGTATTTTCACCAGCTAAAAACATTTCCAAATATTAATTTTGCCATTAATTGTAATAATTCAGTGAGTATGACAGCAGCAAGTGCTCCACACAGAGACCTGATCTCATCATCATCCAGTCTGTCTGGAATGACATAAAGAAACAAAACAAACTGAGACAGACTAAATCCAGAAGAACTGTGGCAACGTCTCCAAGACACTTGAAGAAACTTACCTGCAAAGCTACCTGAAAAACTATGTGCAAGTTTACCTAGGGCAAAAGCTGCTTTAAATGCAAGGAATGGTCACACCAAATGTTGATTTAATTTAGTAAATATAAGTTAATTGAAAAAGCACCTTGGAAATGTTGCCACAGTTCTTCCGGATTTAGTCTGGATTTAGATGATGAGATCAGATCTCTGTGTGGAGCACTGGCTGTTGTCGGACCAAATCTCACCGATTACACTTAATGGCAAAATGAATGCTTGGACTTATATTTCCTACTGACACACTACAGTAAAAGATAGAAATAACTGACTTAGGCCCCGATCAGACAGAACACATTTTTTTTGCAGTGAGAGGTGCCTCTTTTAATTGTTTTCTATTGGCAGTGAGTGTTACATACGCTGTTTATGCGCCCCGGATGCCTCGTGTTTTAACCACTTGCTGTGCCACCCGTTTTTGCCGGCTCTGAACGCCTGAAGTTGAAAAAAAAAGAAAGCAACTCTGAGCAGAAAAGCGCCTGACGTCATTGTGTTTTTTTTCCATTGTCCAATCGTATGAATGGAGAGGTGGGCCTTCCGTTGTGGTGAAGAAAGTTTACCGTTGCTTAGAAAGTCCGGAGACTGCAATGACGGAGGAGAAACTTTGCGGGTTACCAGGAGCTGTATTTAAGGTTTTTGCTAATATGACAGTTTACTTAACAGCAAAAACCAAAGATTTTAGAGCGCTCATGCTATAATCCTTTGATTAGACTGACAGGACTGCTGATTTGATGGTTGCCTAGCAATGTAAAAAAAAAACACACAAAAAAAAAAAAAAGCAGTGTGGTGCGCCTCGCGTTTTCAGACCTAAAAAAACATGTTCGGTGTGATCGGGGCCTAAAATGATTTTTTTTAGCTGTTCAAAATACTGGTGTTCTAATAATTTTGGGCACCACTGTAGCTCTGATAATATGTAGATAAACACATGTATTTTAATTCTGAATTCTAGCTATATTAGTGTAATAAGTCAAACCAAAACATACAACAAAAGGTCCATTACTCTGCACCAGAAGTGACAGACACAGCAGATAAAGAGCAGTCCTCCTCCAAACTGCCAGGAATGAACTGGATCACCTGGGGGGAAAGAAAAAGAAAAAAGATTATGTCAGAAGACACATGTTTTGTCTGGTATTTAATCAAATTAAAAACATGGAAGACAAATACTGTGAACATTCCTTTAAAAATAATTTAATGTTAGTATGTCCTTCATGAAAACTCACTTCCTCTGAAGATCATGTGGTAGAAGAGTTTCATTCCCAAACTTCTGGATCATAAGGGGGAAGCACACGCATACACACACACAAATTAATATTCATTTGTTTAATAAAACTAATTACTGACAGAAACATGGGCTTGCAAGAATGTACTCACCTGTGACGCGGTTACGGACGAATCGTGAGACGGAGGATCCATTTGCAACAGCTTTATTAAATCCAACAGAGTAAACAGGCGCAAGTCGTCAACGGCAGACAGTTGTGGTGAAGGCAAAACCAGAGGGATAGTTATAGTCCGTGCAAGAGGTCGGGGCCGGCAGCAAGCAAACACAATAATCCGAGACAATAGCGTGGGTCGACAAAAGGCAGGCAGCAAAAGATCACACACAACGTTAACAGTCCGGTTGGCAACAGAAAGGCAGTCCGATGAGAAAACGCTCAGGATTGAAGGCATAACCAAACAAAACTTCGCAACGGACGTGCCGGCGCGGCACGCTAAAATGGCCGCCAGAGGGGAAGTGAACTGAGAGACCCGGAACCGGAAGTGGCGAGCCCCAGGCACGGGATGATGGGTAATGTAGTTAAAACTCCGGTGAAGGTTCCCGCTGGTGCGGGACAGGGGGAGCCACAGAGACCGCGTTCGTGACAGAGCCCCCCCCCTGCGAGCGCCTCCTGGCGCGAGGAGGCAACCGACGCCGGGGCCTTCCCCTTCCACGGGGGGCTGGTCGATCTGGGTGAGTAGAGTGGAACTCCGTGGTGAGGGAAGGATCCAAGATGTCCTCAGCGGGCACCCAGGACCGTTCCTCGGGACCATAGTCCTCCCAGTCGACCAGGTACTGTAGGCGACCGTTCCGGCGTCGGGAGTCCAGGATGGTATTGACTCGGTAAGCCTCCTCGCCATCGATGATCAGGGGGGCAGGTCTCTGTGCGGCGGTCTCGTCTAGGATCTCCACCCCTCCTGGGCGACCAGCGGGCTTTAACAGAGAGACATGGAAAGTGGGTGAGATACAGTATTCAGCAGGTAACTCTAATCTGAATGACACAGGAGTAATCTGACGGAGTATTTTGAAAGGACCCACGTACCTGGGGCTTAGCTTCTTGCAGGGCAGACAAAGGCGCAGATCCCGGGTCGAGAGCCAGACCCATTGTCCAGGCTCATAGGGGGGATTGGGACGGCGGCGGCGATCAGCCTGGGTCTGGTTGCGGCGAACCGCCCTCTGAAGGTGCACATGGGCCCGGTTCCAGGTTGCCTCGCTCTGCTGAAACCAGGAGTTGACCGCGGGTAGATCAGAAGGCTCCCCTGACCAAGGGAACAGAGGGGGTTGGAAGCCTAGAATACACTGGAAGGTAGTAAGGTTAGTGGAGGGTTTGCGGATGGAGTTCTGGGCGTATTCGGCCCAGAGGAGGAACCGGCTCCAGTCCTTCTGATGTTCTTGGCAATAGGAGCGCAGGAAACGGGTCAACTCCTGGTTCAACCTCTCCACCTGTCCATTGGCCTCCGGGTGGTATCCCGACGTGAGGCTGATGTTAACGCTCAGTAGGTGAAAGAAGCTAGACCACAAACGTGAGGTAAACTGTGGGCCGCGGTCAGACACGATGTCCTCCGGGAGACCATAAAACCTGAATACGGAGCTACAAAGTGCTTCGGCTGTCTCCATGGCGGTGGGAAGCTTCGGGAGGGGGATGAAGCGGCAGCCTTTGGAGAATCTGTCCACCACTGTCAGGATGGTAGTGTGGCCCTGGGATGGGGGAAGGTCCGTGAGAAAGTCCACCGCTATGTGCGACCAGGGGCGCTTGGGAATAGGTAGAGGCTGGAGTAGGCCGGCGGGTAGTTGTCGGGGAGTCTTGGAGGTGCTGCAGATGACACAATTCTTAACAAAAGCGGTGGTATCTGAGCGTAGGGTGGGCCACCAGAAACGGTTGTGGAGGAAGTGAATGGTGGCCTCTATCCCGGGGTGACCGGAGCTTGGGGTGGAGTGAACCTCAGAGAGAACTCGTGGGCGGAGGGTCACTGGAACATAGGTGAGATTATGAGGACATTCTGTGGGAGGAGGGTCCTGTACCTGGGCCTCTGTGATCTCAGTCATGATGTCCCAGGTGACGGGCGCAACGATGACAGAAGCAGGTAGGATAGTTATAGTCCGTGCAAGAGGTCGGGGCCGGCAGCAAGCAAACACAATAATCCGAGACAATAGCGTGGGTCGACAAAAGGCAGGCAGCAAAAGATCACACACAACGTTAACAGTCCGGTTGGCAACAGAAAGGCAGTCCGATGAGAAAACGCTCAGGATTGAAGGCATAACCATACAAAACTTCGCAACGGACGTGCCGGCGCGGCACGCTAAAATGGCCGCCAGAGGGGAAGTGAACTGAGAGACCCGGAACCGGAAGTGGCGAGCCCCAGGCACGGGATGATGGGTAATGTAGTTAAAACTCCGGTGAAGGTTCCCGCTGGTGCGGGACAGGGGGAGCCACAGAGACCGCGTTCGTGACATCACCAGCTCCATACAAAATCTACACAGTTGATCCAAAATCCTGGTTTACACACAGTATTCTTCTCCATGGATCATGCTTTCAGGTCCTCTCTGTCAAATGAGTTCACATGACAGTGTTCTCATTTCAAAGTTCTGTCACTTTTTATGAGTTTGATTTTAAAACTAGCTGACTGCATGTGTGGGCGATATAACCATTATTATTACGCTATAAGAAATGTCATTTCACAATAACAATCACAATATACCCAGATAGCAGGCATACGTTGATTCAACGTCGATTTTTGGTTGTAAAGGTCAGTGTCGGTCGTCAATCAAATTTCGATGTTGAATCAATGTTCATTATTTGGTCGGTACATCAGAACGTTATTACACCGAAAATTAAACATAGATTCAATGTCGAAATTACGTTGGCTTATCAACCGATACAGCCGACACATTTGATGGAAATCACAACGTCGGATATATGTTGAAACTTAGTGAGATGAATCGGAGATCTGGGCATGCACTTATTTAACTCTCACAGAGTGGAACAGGGATTATATATATATATATATATATATATATATATATATATATATATATAAGACGTGCTTTAATATTTTAAATATTTTTCTGCATTACACATCTTTGGTTTTATTTCGTATCACTGCACGTTAAAATTTACTTTGTTATGCAAACACAACACGTGAAACTGCCTTGCAGTCCATTTAGCCTATAGCATTTATCTGAATATTTATAAGATATTCTATATTCAACATATTTTCTTAACCTGTATTGCATCTATTTTTTTTATTCATAAATTAGTGATTAAAACAAGTTTTATAACAGCAGCATCCCTTTAATCTTGATCAGCAACTAACGATAAACGAATTGGAGCAGAATCCGTCCGTTATCATTATGTCAGTAGCCTTCAGTTTTAGGTTATAACTGCATCTGTCTCGGATGTAGACTGGTGAAGATTTATTTTAAGAACCTATAGGCCTATAAATGTGTTCTGTTACTGGCCCATATCGATGGAGTGTGGAATCACTATGAGGCGCCCGCGTGATCGCTTGCATTTTTTTCCTGATAATGAAACAACTTAACATAAGTCCCAAACTTATAATAGGCCTAACTCATAATAATAAATAATTAAAATGTCTAATGTTTCCCGACACATTCATAATCATTAGGCGACTTTTGCATACACGTAGACGTCTCTGCTGAAGTTTTTAGCATTTTATTCGCATTTCCATAGATGTCGGTAACATAGAGATGTCACGTCCGTATTGATTTTTCCTCTGAAACACAAAAACGATAATTGAAATAAAAAAATTATTTTATGAATACATAATCTTACATCCCGCAGACATTGTTGCTTATGGCATGTGCATTGTAAATTGCAGAAAGTCTACAAAATATATTGTCTCCCCAAAAACTCAGTCTTTTTTGTCATGTTCATCTTATACTTTTTACACGTTTATAGTCTGCATAAAGAAATGTTTCAATATAGCCTATTGGTAGGTATATGCATTCTATTTAATGTATCTAATTTATGTTTTAGAATTTGCCTTTGAATGTTGCCGGAATTGCTCTAATGTGATGCTGGTCTTTGAAATAGGCTACTTGCTTTTTTGTGATGCTAGTTTTTGATGCATATTTTCGTTTTTTTTTTTTTTTTTTTTTTTTTTAGTAAAAAAAATATAATGTATATTGAGCAGAACTGACTTGGGTGTATTAATCCAACCTTCTACAACTGCAGGCAGGCTCTCTAATGAAATAAGGTGGTTGGTTCATTTAAATAAATAAATAAATAAATAAATAAATAAAATTAAATTATTAAAACTATAAAACCTAAAATTCTTAAACGATAAAAGTCCCGCTTTTTTATCCGACTATCGCGTGCAGGGGTGGCACAAAACAACAACTTAAATTTGAATTATTTACTTATTTAATGTTCGAAGTTTGTTTATTTATGTAAATTCGGCGTGACTGTGACGTGTGCGTGCGCGCTGAACATTCGTGACACATTTAAACACTGAAGTGGAGGGAGTCGCCATGGAAACGGGGCGGCCACACAACGACTGCAAGCAGGAAACTGCGTCTCTCGCTACTGTTTTCACTGCTTTCGGTGACTTTAGTCTCTAAAATCACATAAACATTACATACAGCTGTTCCTGACACTAATTTTATGTGTGTATTTTTTGTAACGTCTGCGTGATGTGTTTTAATGCGTGCGCGCTGAACATTAACGCATTGAAACACTGAAGTGGAGGGAGTTGCCATGGAAACTCAATGACTGACAAGCTGCTTTCGGTAAGTTTAGTCCCTAAAATCGCACAAATATTACATATAGCTGTTCCTGACACATTTCTTGCTTGTATTTGGCTTCTGATGAATATAGTTCATTGAGATGGTGTAGTGTCTTCGAACAAGTCCGTTAGTGTAACGGGTTATAGTGAGTACAATCTGAATGTAATACATTGTGCTTTTTCACTAAAATCCTTCTTGTGTTTCTGATTTATTTCTGTTTTTCTTTGGGTAAAATATGTTTATTCTGCTATCCACTATTTCGAGACTGTTA
>NW_026129421.1:0-16020 GCF_022985175.1 Labeo rohita | reverse complement strand
AATGATACATTGCAATTTGAATCAAACTACTTGAATTATTTCATAGATCGAGGACAGCATTTACTTGTCAAATATAAACACAAATATAATTGTACAATTATGCATTTAGATTTTTCTTTTGATATGTGTTCCTCTCCTAATAACCATTCAAGTGGAGTGACATCACAATGGCTAAAACCAGCTCTGTAAGTGGCTTCATAGAGTGAATTAGCGTGGCTAAACATGCAGTAAATAGTACTTGCACTTTAACTTTTCTTGCTGTGTGTCACATCCTTGTGGATCCTTTTTTGTTGGGAATAGGTATTTTTTTGTGGAACAGAAAATAATTTGGAATTGGTGTATGGGGAATGTTGTTCCTTCTTTATACAAGTTCCAATTCCAAACCACCTTTCTATGTGACAGCTGGTCTCTCTTGTTTTTAAACATTTCTTTGTTGTCACCAAGTCCTGTTCATGAGATTCCTATCTGCTCAGGTCTCCCAACAGCAAACAACTCCAAAAAGGAAAAAATGGTGTACAAGAGTACACTTTTGCCAACCATGTCTCATCACCTACTACTTGTTCTTTCACCTCTTGCATGACCTGCTGAAAATAAAGCAGAGTATTGTGATCTGTCAATGATGGATGCATGTCTTATGTCTTCACTTTCACACATTTCCCAGTCTTTAGATTGGGTAGTTTCTTCCAGTGTATCCTCTTTGGATCTTGAAATTAGACTCTCCAAAATATACAGACTTTCTTTGACAAGGATTTGTGTTTTGTGGGGATGTGAGCAGGGCACATAATGGACGGAACACAATTCTTCAGTCATGTTGCTGGCATTTTGTAGTCTTGAGAAAATATATGTGAAGTAAATTTGGTGAAGTGATTGGTGGTACTGAGTGATCATTGGAAAGCATTTGACAAATGGGAAGAAATGGTGCATATCGTGCCTTACCTGAAAGAATAGGATATACACTCAAATATAAGAAAAGATTTTATTAATGCTTCTGAGTTGACACAACTCCAGTGGCATGAAGATCTACTTTTGGAAGAGGAGACCTACTTTGCAAATGATGCACATGCTGATGACACAAATGAACAAATGAACAATGAACAGATTCATACTGAAAAGTTGTATGTAGCCAAGTATTTTGGGGCACATTTCTTGAGTATATTTCTATCATGATACAAAAGGGTGCTTATTGGTCATGTTAATATAACTGCACAAGTATAGCCAAACATGTACACACACCAAGTAAGACCTGTTCCTGAATTAGCATATTTTATTGAACTTGTCTGAAAACGTAGTACTAACTGACCTAACTGTATGTCTGGCCCTAAACCTAATTTAACCTTAAAATCAGAGGGAAATTAGATGCACCTAACCCTGGTTTGTAAGCATATGTGAAATAACCATATTAATTAATTAATGTATTTAATTAAAATGTATTTTAAAATTAAAGTAACAGCCTAATAATAAAAATAAATAGACACATTTGTAATCTTTTATTAAATACAAGGTTTTTTTTCCATAGTTACAGCCTATTTGCTGTCTCTCAGTGTTATGTTGAGCGTGATTGGTTAATCTGACCGTCACTCAGGAATCTGGCCAATGAATAGTGAGGGCGCCATTTTCCCGGTCAAATTTGAACATACACTGCTGCAGTGTGTGCCGTTGATCGGCTTCTGCTGCAGTCTGCGTCGGTCCGTCCTATAGACCAATTATCTTTTTGTAAACATCCGGAATGCGCGCGCAGCTTGGTTGCAGAAAACGCTGAGAGATCGCCTTTACAGCTAGAGAACTACAAGGATACGGCACAAAATAGGTAGATTTAAAAAGATTATAGATTATATTGATTAGATGTCTTTTTTCAAAATGTTATTCACATATTACAAGAGCTTGTCACCCCGCCATAAACACTGTTATTCAATGAAATTGGCGTTAGATAGTGGAATAGTCTTACAGACCCGAAACCAGGATGACGTTTTTATGGGCGGTTCAAGTGGCAGTCTATGGAGCCATGGAATAAAAGAATAAAAAATGTAAATTTGATTTTATATTTCAAAATCCTGAATTTATTTTCGCAATTCTGAGATTATATCAAACAAACCTAGAGGAAAAACAACTCGTCATTCTCTCTTTTTCCCCTCGGCTTAAATCCCAAACTTCTGGCTTTTTCCCCCTCAAAAATAACAAAGTCATTAGTTTTGTTAAATCGAGTTATAAAGTCCGAATTAGTAGATATAAACTTGCATTTGTGAGGAAAAAAGTCAGAATTGTGAGATAAAAAAAAAAAAAAAAGTTCGGTAAAATGTTAATAGTAATCGGTTTAAATAATATGTCATGCTGTAACGGTAGGGCTAATACAGTACATCCCCTATGAACAGCGTATGTGAATATTATGTAGACCTATTGTTTAATCAAATTTATGCTTTAAAAGTAGAGTAATCATAGCAGTTTTCATCCTATAGTATGCCTGTTTAAACGTCTGCGTTAGCTTCAAATGGCCTCTTTGGCTACAGTATTGTATAAAAATTATTAGCATTTCGATTTTGACATCAAAAGGCACAACAATATTTTTTTTTCTCTTATTCCATGGAGTTTACCCGTTTACTAGTGGTTGCAGAAAAACACTGGTAGCGAACGAAGGTAAACGGGTAAACTCCATGGAATAAGAGAAAAAAATATTGTTGTGCCTTTTGATGTCAAAATCGAAATGCTAATAATGAATGAGGAATAAATAGCAGGACAGGGTGGTGATGAAATGAGTAAATAACAATAGACACAGAAAGCCGGACCTCACTCAAATATAGACAGTTCTCTCAAAATTCACTTGACTTAAACACAGCCGCTAATGTTTGAAGTCAAGATAAACATTTAGGCGGAAACCCGGTTACGTGTCAGTATAATGTTACTGGATCTGTGCATTTTGTTCTTAAAGTGACAGCAGTATTATTTAGTCTAACGTTAACGTTACCTGCAGTCGGTCATAATTTTAATCAAACAACAAAATACTAAACAGAGAATTACAAAATGTATTTAACTTACCTTTGTTCTTTTGTATTAGTTTTATTTTTTGTAATTTGATACTTTGATCTTATGTTTAATAAAATACAATAACTATATTGTGATTGTTCTTGTGAAATGACATTTCTTATAGTGTAATGATAATGGTTATATCGCCCACACATGCAGTCCGCTAGTTTTAAAATCAAAATCAAAGTCATAAAAAGTGACAGAACTTTGAAATGAGTAATCTGAGAACACTGTCATGTTAACTCATTTGACAGAGAGGACCTGAAAGCATGATCCATGGAGAAGAATACTGTGTGTAAACCAGGATTTTGGATCAACTGTGTAGATTTTGTATGGAGCTGGTGAGTACATTCTTGCAAGCCCATGTTTCTGTCAGTAATTAGTTTTATTAAACAAATTAATATTAATTTGTGTGTGTGTGTGTGTGTGTGTGTGTATGCGTGTGCTTCCCCCTTATGATCCAGAAGTTTGGGAATGAAACTCTTCTACCACATGATCTTCAGAGGAAGTGAGTTTTCATGTCTAACATTAGGACATATTAACATTAAATTATTTTTAAAGGAATGTTCACAGTATTTGTCTTCCATGTTTTTAATTTGATTAAATACCAGACAAAACATGTTGTTACGTAGAGTGAGAGGCGAGAGGCGAGTGGATCCACTTGCGAGCTTTTATTAATAGGACGAGACAAAGACATGGTCGTACAGGCAGGGTCAAAACAGGAGCAGACAGGAATATCACAGGCAAGACGTAGAGAATAATCCAATAACACGAGCAGAGTCCAGAAGGCAGGCGGCGAACAGTCAAAACGGGGAAGCCAGGCGAGAGAACTAGGAACTAGAAAAACGCTAACGACAGTAAACACAACAATAATACTCCGTGGCTTGCATGGGGAAAGACCGGGGCTTTTATAGTGACGCTGATTGGTCACATGTGTTGACGCACTCAGCGTGAAGGATACTGGGAGATGTAGTCCGGGGTGTAATGCGACAGTCAGTGTGTGATGAGGTGAGAGTGACCTCTGGTGGTGAGCGGACGGCGGAACATCGACCAGATTCGTGACACATGTGTCTTCTGACATAATCTTTTTTCTTTTTCTTTCCCCCAGGTGATCCAGTTCATTCCTGGCAGTTTGGAGGAGGACTGCTCTTTATCTGCTGTGTCTGTCACTTCTGGTGCAGAGTAATGGACCTTTTGTTGTATGTTTTGGTTTGACTTATTACACTAATATAGCTAGAATTCAGAATTAAAATATATGTGTTTATCTACATATTATCAGAGCTACAGTGGTGCCCAAAATTATTAGAACACCAGTATTTTGAACAGCTAAAAAAATTGTTTTTAGGCCCCAATCACACCGAACCTGTTTTTTAGGTCTGAAAACACGAGGTGCACCACACTGCTTTTTTTTTTTTTTTTTTTTTTTTTGGGTGTTTTTTTTTTTACATTGCTAGGCAACCATCAAATCAGCAGTCCTGTCAGTCTAATCAAAGGATTATAGCATGAGCGCTCTAAAATCTTTGGTTTTTGCTGTTAAGTAAACTGTCATATTAGCAAAAACCTTAAATACAGCTCCTGGTGACCCGCAAAGTTTCTCATCCATCATTGCAGTCTCCGGACTTTCTAAGCAACGGTAAACTTTCTTCACCACAATGGAAGGCCCACCGCTCCATTAATACGATTGGACAATGGAAAAAAACTCAATGACGTCAGGCGCTTTTCTGCTCAGAGGCACCCGGGGTGCATAAACAGCGTATGTAACACTCACTGCCAATAGAAAACAATCAAAAAAGGCACCTCTCACTGCAAAAAAATGCGTTCTGTCTGATCGGGGCAGTTATTTCTATCTTTTGTGTCAGTAGAAAGTATAAGTTTACATGTCCAAGCATTCATTTTGCCATTAACTGTAATCGGTGAGATTTGGTCCGACAACAGCCAGTGCTCCACACAGAGATCTGATCTCATCATCTAAATTCGGAAGAACTGTGGCAACATTTCCAAGGTGCTTTTTCAATTAACTTATATTTACTAAATTAAATCAACATTTGGTGTGAGCATTCTTTGCGTTTAAAGCAGCTTTTGCCCTAGGTAAACTTGCACATAGTTTTTCAGGTGGCTTTGCAGGTAAGTTTCTTCAAGTGTCTTGGAGACGTTGCCACAGTTCTTCTGGATTTAGTCTCAGTTTGTTCTGTTTCTTCATGTCATTCCAGACAGACTGGATGATGATGAGATCAGATCTCTGTGGAGCACTGGCTGCTGTCAGACTCACTGAATTATTACAATTAATGGCAAAAATAATATTTGGAAATGTTTTTAGCTGGTGAAAATACTAGTGTTCTAATACGTTTGGACACCACAGTATATGGAGCCCACAGGAATCAGTAGAATATTGTGGATTAATATAAAACATATGTGGAAAATACAAGATACAAAGCTCTCAGCAGACAGCACAAATTGTTTACCTTTGTCCCATCTCAAAAGGTAAAATTATGACCTCATCATGAGAGTAACCCGAACTGGTAAGACAGAAATGCAATTCCTCCTGGGGGCTCTGAAGAACTGTTTATGAAGAATTCATTGATGATGTAAATTTACATCTGAAATATAAAATAGTTTTTGACTCAATCTTGACAATTGTGTAGATATATCGTTTTTTCTTCAGTTTTAAGTTGAATATACTGTATTTAATTCAACATTTTGATGAAACTGGTCTATGTTCTTCATCAGTACAGTATTTTAAATTTTAGTTTTATATGGCATTTGTACAGACTTTGTATTTTGTCTTCCAAGTTCCAAATAAAGCTGTTAATTTTCCATAGCATATTGAGTATGGTTTGACACTTTATTAAGGGTTTTTGATTTGTAATGATTTGTAAAATAACAGTGTATCTCTGTAGAACATAAAGGCCTGGTTTTACAGACAGGGCTTAGACTAAGTCAGGATTAGGCCATAGTTCAATTAGGACATTTAAGTAACTTTTTATAAATGTTTAAACATTATAAATGTTACAAACATTACTGGTGTCCATCTTGAAGGAAAACAAAGGCACTGATATATTTTAAGATCAGTCAGTGCAAGTTTCTTTGACCTGAAACAGCTTGGATTTACATTTTACTCTGGGACTAGGCTTAAGCCTTGTCTGTGAAACCGGGGGGTTAGTGCTTTCATTGTAATAATCTAGGAAAAATCTGTAAAATAAGGGTTTTATAGTGAAATAAGTCCTGTAAAAAAAAAACGGTCAAATAACTGGCAGCTACATCTGCCACACAAAAACAGTAAAATTAGAGTAAAATATCGTAATTGAAACAAGAAAAAAATCTGTAAAAAAATCTTTCTCCATGCCGCTTTCAATCCCATAATGCACCTCAAGAGCGTTTAAGCTCAACTTCCACAGGAATTAATTGAAAACGCTCACTTCGCCGTGCTCACTACGTGCCAGTGGAAACGCACCGTAAACGCCTTCTGAGATGGTCTAGAAAGTCTCTTTTCATCACCATAATTGGTGGATGGCTAAAATATAAGGAGACGCCTAAAACAGGCCCGAAGCCCGGCCTGCATCTGAAATATGACATAAAAATTGGGCCTAAAAAAGTTGAGGCCCGTCAGGCTAAAATGCAGGGCTCCAGACCAAGTCACCACTTTAGTTGAGGGGCCACAAACATGATGAAGTCATGAGAAGCTAATGCTTAGTTAATGATGACAATTGAATTTGGATGTCAACAGAATTCAAGTCCTATGTGCTGTGATTGGCCAGTGTTGGGGTCTGGTCACCACTTTAGTTGAGGGGCCACACACATGATGAAGTCATGAGAAGCTAATGCTTAGTTAATGATGATTACTGTATTTAGATGCCAACAGACTTCACATGCTATGTGCTGTGATTGGCCAATGTTGGGGTCTGTCAATTTACCTATTTATTTTTTTGTGAACAAAGAAAACATCATGATCATGTGTAATAAATCATAAATCATGATGATGTACCCATCTTAGTTAATGTCTTAATTAAGGTGTTGTTCATCCATGAAGTCATGAATGAAAGACTTTGAACTCATATTAGTTCCTGATAATTTATGACCTATTAATGCATGAAGTAATGCATGGTTAATGCATGAATTTATGCATGAATTCATGGTAATTCATGTACCCTTACCGTAAAGTGTTACCCAAATTAAATGTGCAAAAAACACAGGTCATTTGTTACAATTTTACCCCCCCAGAAGAAACAAGGGTTAAGTACAAGATTAATTATAATACAGAGGTAATAAAATATTTAGGAATATATCTGCCAAAGGATACTAGAACCTTGTTGAATGTAAATTACAGAATTCTAAATTCTAAGCTACGAGCAGACATTCAGAGGTGGAATGTCATCCCTTTCCTGAATCTAGGGGATAGAGTGGAAATTATTAAAATAAATATGCTCCCAAGGCTTCTATACTTATTTCAGACACTTCCCCTAAAGGTTCCAGAAGAACAATTTAAGGATTGGGACAAATGGATTATGAGGTTTATCTGGCAAGGTAAAAAATCGAGAATTCGATATAGAACACTCCAGTTACCAAAAGAAAGGGGAGGTTTGGCTCTCCCATCTCTTAAAGACTATTATATAGTGGCCCAGTTAAGACCCAGTTTGCTGGTGTAATCCAGACTATAAAGCTAGATGGAAACAGATCGATTTCTCTTTTTTTTCTGAAATACCAATTCAAGCAGTAATTGCAGATGATAATTTATAGAAAATATATAAGTAAAGAATATCCATGGATAACTACTATCCTAGAAATATGGGACACAGTAATTAAAAAATATGCTTTGAAAGATGCTCTAAAGATAATGAGGTGGTGTGCATATGATACAGATTTCACTCCAAATACCCTAGATGAATCTTTTAAGAATTGGAGTAGGAAAGGCATTACATCATATTATTCAGTTACAAACAATAATATTCTTATAACTTTCCAAGAATTTAAGAATCAGTCTAAGTTGGATAATCATGACTTGTTTAGATACTTCCAAATAAGACACTACTTTAACTCAAAAGTGAATCAGAGCGGGGATTGGGCACAGAATGATTTAGTAAAGATATTTCTGTCGGCATATAGGGCTAATACTATTAGCAAAGTAATCTACAAATTTTATCATTGTTTCCAAAATTACAGATCAGATTCTACCTCATATGTCCGTATTAAATGGGAGAAGGAAGGAAACATTAGTATAACAGAAGAGGCTTGGTTAAAAACATGTAAATCCCAATAGGAAACCACAGGCTCACACCAGTGGAGGTTATTTGCATGGAAAAATGTAATTCGATTTTTTTATATCTCCTGCACAAAAGTGCCATAGTGAAATAGGATCTGGATGTTGGAGATATTGTAATTCAGAAGTAGCAAATCATCACCACATATTCTGGGCATGTCCAGTTATACAATTGTTTTGGAAAGACATACACCGGACATTGGAGGCTATATTCAAGATTACAATCCCATTTCAGTTTCAAGTGTTATATTTGGGAATTCTGGATTTACATGAAACAAAGTATACATATCTATGGAGAATATTCCTAGTTGCTGCTAAAAAAAAAAAGGCTATTACTTGTAAATGACTTCAACTTCACCTTCCCACTCTAGAAGAATGGAAAGCAATTGTAATTGATATATGCAAGATGGAAACCCTTACTTTTTCTCTAAAATTAAAAAAGCAAAAGGGGGCTATTCTATGGAGTATGTGGAAAGAATTTTTGGACTCTGTGAATTAGCATTCATATGTTAAAATAGAATCATATCTTAGTATTGTAAATTTTATGTAACTATGCAAGGTCACCAATACGCTGTATCTTACCCTGCTGTTTTTTATTTTTATTTTATTTATTTATTTATTTATTTTACTTTGGTAAAAGGTTCTGTAAGCATTACAAAAATCTATCCTGAAATGCACAGGAAGTCAGATGATTTGAATGTAACTCATTTTCTTTTTTTTATTTCAGAATTTTGTATTGTATCTTTTGACTTTCTTGAAATAAAAAATAAAATTAAAACCTCACAGCTGACTAAAGCCCTCAATCTGGCCATCCACTCGCTGTCTCCCATGACCTTGTGGCTCTTTGGCTTAGTGCTTATCTACACGTAACATGGAAAAAACATGGATTTCATTCAAAATTATTCTAATGTCAGGATTGAGAAATTTCACAATGTTTTTCAAAATGATTTAACTATATATTACAATATAATTATATAATATAGTTATATAGGTATTTTAGTTTTTATTCAAATGAGAACAAAGAAGTAAATTGCATATAATAGGACAAATAAAATGACGACAAATACAGTAGTTCTTGAAGTAATTGAATCTGAATATTAGCCTTAAGATATGTTCAGGCCAGTACTCTTATCAAATGTGAAGTTTGGGGCAGATCGGACA
This sequence comes from Labeo rohita, assembly GCF_022985175.1. Lineage (NCBI taxonomy): Eukaryota > Metazoa > Chordata > Actinopteri > Cypriniformes > Cyprinidae > Labeo > Labeo rohita. The sequence goes on along the minus strand of NW_026129421.1, from coordinate 6,587 downwards.
TTGCAAGTGCGTGTAAAACAAGTCATTTCCTGTTGCCAACAGAATATAGGCCTTTACATGTGTTCAGGTCAGGACTCTTATCGAACAAGTGAAGTTTGGGGCAGATTGGATACTGCATACATGAGTTGCAACAAATTCCTCCTTCATGGCAATAATAGCATGCATTAGCACTTGTTAAGTGTTTCTAGCATGTTTAGCACAAAATTGCATATTTTGCTGTGCTTTTAATAGTCCATCACAGTGTTAAACATGTCCTGTTGTCAGCAGGTGGCGCTATGACTATAACTGAATATGGGCACTGACATGTGTTCAGGACCGGACTGTTATCAAACGTGTTAAATTTGAGGCAGATCGGACATTGTTTGCCTGAGTTAAAGCAACATCCTTTTTCATTGGCGAAACATCGAAATTTGTCAGGCCGCCACAGACACGCCCCTCGACAAAAACTCAAGATCTTCGCATCACAAAGGCCTTATGATAACACTCAGCAAATCTGAATTAAAACTGTAGGAGGAGTTTGTTAAAGTACAAGGCCTGAAAATGGTAAAAACTGCACAAAAATCATACAGGAAATTCAATATAACGGACTTCCTGTTGGGTTTCGGATGTTTGTAGGTATTGGTGTGTTACATGTGTGTACCGAGTTTCGTACATGTACGTGAAATGTAGCTTGAGGCGCACTGCGTTGAATTTTTCATAGGTGGCGCTATCGAGCCATTTTGCCACACCCAATTCTGAAACCCATATCAGATGTAAATTTTCGGAGCAATTCCAATAGGGTCCTTGCAGTGCAGTGCACGGGCCCTAAAAATAATACTACAGAAATTGCATAAAGTGTAAAGTTGAAACACTGCATTGTCTTTGTAGCACGCCCACTGTCCAGTTGGCAGTACTGCAGTGAAATCTATGTGACAGAAATAATGAGACGGTCAAAGTTGCGTTGTTGTTCAAAGCTGAGCTGCTCTAGTAATGACAGGCTGTGTTCGGAAACGCATGCTTCCCTACTATATAGTAGGCAAAAAGCAGTAGGCGAGCGAATGAGTATGTTTGAACCTTCACACAGCAAATTCGGTGGTGTTAAAATTTCAGTGTAAGGCCTTATGGTGTTGAAGTGTTAAAATAAAAGTGTACATTTACTGTAATAAACACCAGCTAGTGTGAAATGATGCCCCCAAGTGGTGTAATATTTTGGTGTTGCGCTTCCAAACACCTGTCCAGTGTTAATTGTACATACGGGAACTTGAAGCAATTGAGGCAATGCAGTCTGCATTTGACTGTGAAAATAACGGCGTCTCTTTCGGTAGAGTCTTGCGATTGAAAGCAAAACACAAAGGTAAGATTAAGAATATTCACTTTTAACATGTTGTTTTAATACAACTACATACATTTAATTGATACGCAGAGTTCATTTTAATGTTTTATTTCCATGAGACGCAACGTAAACTAGCTTTAGTGAGTCACTGGCAGACTATATAGGGCTATCTTGTAACATTAGTTTTAGTGAAATCGGACATATCGGAACATTAGAACTGCGTTATTTATTGTAACTGTACGGCTTTATTTTTTGATCGGATTAATTCAATTTTATAGGAATTTTGGGCGCGAACATCTACACTGGTTCGGTGCTTATTTTACATACGGGACATTTCCGTCGTCATGTTGGTCGTTTGAAAGAAAGGAGAACCGCGCTTGAAGCACACAGTTATGGTCTTTTCTCTGTTCAATACAAGATAAAACCACAGGTAAGGCTTACAATCCTGATTATGTTTGTTTTAAATGACGGCCAATCTATTTTTATGGTTTGAGTAAGTTATATGTGGTTAGTGTGTAAAAGTAAAGTTGTTAAAAAGTTATTATAGAGGATACCTATTTCTGAAGCAGGGTGCCTGAATGTTAAAGCTGTTTAAAACATTCTGCATTTTAGTAAGTTATTTTGTACGTTTTGTAACTGTTAATTGTTAGTGAAAACTGAATTTCATATATGGCCGTAGGCTGTTTTTTTAATCTAATAATTTCAATTTGCGTAGAAAGTTTGGCGCGAACATCCACACTGGTTCGGTGTTTATTTTACATACGGGACATTGCAGTCGTCATGTCGGTCATTTGAAAGGAAGGTGAAGCGCGCTTGAAGCCCGCAGTTATGGTCTTTTCTCTTTTCAAGACAAGATAAAACCACAGGTAAGACTTACAATCGTGATTGTTTGTTTTAATCAATTGAATGACGGCCAATCTATTTTAGAAAGGAGTTTAATCAATATAGTGTATTGTCGCCGCCATTTTAAAACGTGAAATATTTCTAAGGTGTTGCAAATTCTACTGAAAAATAATGTAGAACAATCCTTTACTTGAGTATATGTGGTTAGTGTGTAAAAGTAAAGTTGTTAAAAGGTTATAATATAGGATAGCGTTACCTAACGTTATTTCTGAAGCAGGGTGCCTGATGTTAAAGCTGTTTAAAACATTCTTCATTTTTTATTTTGTACATTTTGTAACTGTTAACTGTTAGTGAAAACTGAATTTCATATATGGCTGTAGACTATTTTTTAATCGAATAATTTCAATTTGCGTAGAAACTTTGGCACGAAGATCTACACTGGTTCGGTGCTTATTTTACATACGGGACATTGCAGTCGTCATGTTGTTGGTCGTTTGAAACAGCGCGCTTGAAGGACACAGTTATGGTCTTTTCGCAAATCAATGCAAGATAAAGCCACAGGTAAGACTTACACTCCTGATTGTTTGTTTTGATAAATAAAATGATGATTTATATTTTATGTTTTAAAATGGGTACAAAACGAACCATAAATTTTGTGTACCGTTACACCCCTAAGCATTAGTTAATTTCTGATACAAAGACAGCGTTCCACACCTTTTTTTTAATTTATATGCCTATTTTAATGTAGGAATGCTTTTTTAAACATGTTTTTTTTTTTGAAGCAAAACATCAACATTATGCTGTTAAAAGTGCAGTACCAACATCACAAAAAGTACATAAAGCTTACTGGATCGTCTTATGATTCTGTAATCAAGGATGGTAAGTGCTCCTCAATGGTGATATCTGGCTAATAATTGTAATATGGTTTATATGCATTCCATTGTTAATAACAAGTCTTTCCCTCACTTGGATGCTCAAGGATATTTTCTTTTGTAAATATAAAATGAAATAACAATTATAATGTAAAAGCAGAAACATTGCTTTTTTTATTCTATATTAATGATTTCTTTTTCACCTCTTATACGTGGATAGGTTAGGTTACTAAAAAGGAAACTTCCCCAGATCAGATTCAGGGATTTTTTGTCAATTGCTGTAAATTGTCAACTTCCAAATCAAAATCAGTGAATTTGAGGGAAATGGTTAAGAATGTATGATTTTTGGATGATGGATGAGATCTTTTATTTAAATCTTTTTTCCTGTTCACCTATTTCTGTTCCGTAATTTCCATTTTGTCTTTCCAGTCAAGCAGAAGTTTGACATCTCCACAGATCATAAGGTTTTTTTGGCTGACGAGACTGGAACAGAAGTAGATGAAGATGTTTTTGCTGACATTATTGAGCAGAAGCCTGACACTCTTTGGATGGTAATTGATGCTGTGGCTGTAACAGGTATGAAAAGATGTATATGTATGTAAATGTGTATATATGCTTTTGTTCTAAATTTCTATTTGATTTTAAGACTCTCCTGCACACACAAGCTATCCATCTTCAAATGAGACAGATGCACCATCACTTCATTCAGTTGCATCATCGTCAGACACACAGCCATTAGACAGTGATGGTCCTTTCTTCCCACCTAAAAGAACTTGTTCTGATGACCATTTGCAAGAAGCTAAGGAGGTAATATGTGCTTTTGCTATATATGTGCCACTTGCTGATGAACTTGTTGCAGGCTCGTCGCAATCCTACTAAAATGTGAATGTTGTTTTGTTAGATGATTTTACACAATTTTTTTTTTTTTTTTTTTTTGTTTGTTTGTTTGTTTGTTTTTAAGCTTGTGAAAAGTGTTTTAGAAAAAAAGCCTGCTGGGGAGAAGATATTGCAGGAATACAAAACAACTGGGAAAATCACAGATTCCACAAGACGGATTCTTGTGAACGCATTAGTTGACATGATCGATAAATATGGGTAGGGTAAAGGATGTTGTTCCCTTTCCTCTGTTTAAATAATTTGACTATACAGTGTGTGAATAACCATTCTAACTACTCAGTTAAGCACACTTAATGACTAAATAGAACAATGTAGCTTTTTTTTTGTTTACTTAGGAGTATTCCACCTAAGGAGATCAGAGTTAAATCTGCAGTTGGGATTGTGACTCTGTTTCCCTCTCTCAAAGATCTCTTTTCCAGAAAAGGCTGTGTGAGTTCTCTATTTTACTTTTTAGTAGGGATGCATGTTGTTATTATTAGCATGCCATATAATTATCACTACTTTTTGGTCTGTTTATATATTTCATTTATCAATGTAAAACTGTTTTTCATGTAAGTGCTGTAATTTTTACATTTATTGTTTATATTGTAGGAACACTTCTATGATGCAGAAGGTAACTCAGGATATATAGCCTGGAGACTGAAGACAGTTCAACGTAACAACCGCTGCAGCAGAACCACTTCTGATGAGAAATGTGAGAGGAGGGGTCCTCGAACCGAAAGAGTGTCTTCCCCAACAGAAAAGCAGCTAGAAGGAGATCGCTGTCAAGAAGCCATTTCATTTTTGAAACATTGTTCAGATCCAGAACAAGTTACTGCAAAAATGAAATCTACCTTCCAGTATCGCCAGAAAATGATCCAAGATCCTGAAAAATCATCATCTGTTCTTTCCTTATTTCCAAGGTTTCTTGACACAAAAGGACTTGTAAGTGTTGCACACAATAGGGTTGTTGTTGTTGTTGTTGTTCAAACTTGAATGGACTATTTAGCTGCAACACTCTGTAATGTAACTAATTATTTTCTTGCTTTTAACTGTATACAACTTTAGGTGCTTCAAGACTTTGAGTTACTGTTTGGAGTGGAGACTGCATCTAAACTTCTGGAGAAGTGGGACTGTACTCTGAAGCAAAAAGTAATTCAAGAAGCCAAAAACCTCACTCAGTCACCACTTTTGAGTTGTCTGATTCAGTCTGCAGAAAACTGCAGCACCTGTCAAGAAGGTACAGACAGTTCATTATGTATGCTAATCAAGAGTAATGATAATCATTTTATGTGTATATAAAATAACTTATGTATATTGGTATATATGCTTATATAGATTTGTTATGGTTTGCTTTTTTCTTTTTTGAATTTAGACTGGGACCGTGATATGTCTTCCCTGTTACTGCTGGTCTATCTCCTGCCACCACCTTCTAGCGGAAATAAGAAGTTTGTCAAGATCAGTGTTCGTGAAGCTTTGGATCGCGTAGTAAGATTTCATAAGGTATGCTTACTCTTAATTTTATGTAGAACTGCATGTCATGTCTAGAATGTTTGTTAACATCTAAATGTACATTAATTTAAATGTGACTGTTTTTTTCTGTTTTCAGTCCTGTTGCAGTTTTGAAGAAGTCCTTGGATCAACACAGACAACACAGCCCTACATCTTGGCAGTTGGCACTTCGAAGAGTAGCATCCATGACTACTACATTGCTGTGGATAAGTGGCTCATCCCCTGCATGGCTAAGTCCTCTCTCTCAGCCTTTGACGAACTTTTCAAAGTTCATTATGTGTTTGGCATTTCATATGATGCCGCTTTGCACAATATGTTTACCTTTCTTCAGACCACGATTTACAACATTGATGTAGGCATTACCCGTGAAAGCCCACGAGCCGGAGATTTTCGAGCCAAGTTTCTTAATTAAGCGTTGTTACACAGTCTTCAAAAACAATCTTTAAAACATGTTCAGGTGCTTTATTTGCAAGTTGATTTCTGATACAGTAACAGAGTTAATTCGCCATCTCAAGCTTACTCATGCTATTTTTCCTGGCAGAAAGTCACAGTTGGTATGCGATCAGGATGGGTGTTGTCAAAGATTTGTTACATTCTCCGGCTTCAGAAAACACATCCAAAGTAGACACAAGAGTAAAAGCTCTGACATGCATTCATTAGAACCTCCCTCTAGTCCCTCTTTAATGCAGTCCTCCAGCACAGTTTCAGAAAAACCAAGCACAAGTGGTCATGAGAGAACATTGCGAACCCAAGAAATGTGTGCATCTCTAATTGCAAAACTGCAGAGTAGTGGAGTACCCACCAATGTTGTTACATCAGTGGCTGAAAATATGGAGGAACTTGTGTATGAATTGCACTCAAACATTAAAGAGGATGTTGTTAACTTGATTGAAACTGATGAACATAGGAAAGCTATTGAAGAATATTTTGACTGTCTTGAGAATCCCTTCTCTAAGTTCACAACAGAAACAAAATGGAAAAAGTATTTCTTTGAGACTTGGGGTGTTGTAGAATCAATTGAAATACCTTTAGGACAGAGATATGACACTAGGCGAAATACAACTACAGGTACATATGATCAAGTGCCAGTCACTGATAAATTCGTATATGTTCCTTTATTGCAGACGTTAAGTTTCATGTTCCGAAATGAAGAAATCCATAAACATTTTGTA
>NW_026129420.1:0-56883 GCF_022985175.1 Labeo rohita | reverse complement strand
TCCTCTTGTCGGTGAAATACACATGACCCTTCTACCGTTTTTAGGAGTTTTTGGAGCAGCAGCAGCCATTGCAAAACATGAGCACAGAACATCTTCTATGTTTAATTACTATATTCTAAACCGTATTTAAAACCTTTCAGGTTGTAGGCGGGGTCTTAGGTGTTACCAAAAGGTCTGGAAGAAGCTACGCCATAAAACACCAAGGAAGCGGGTGAGATAAAACATCATAAAACTGCTCATAAATTCACTCATAAATTCAATTAAAGTCAAATCTAACATCTGTTTTGATCTTCTGATTTACACAACCACTGCCATGTCACTCAGAGCTGACAGGACCCGGGTGACATGGCTGTCAGAGTGACAGAGGGGTCATAAACACATAAATTCATCCATAAATCTAATCATGTACACACAAGACATATGTCTACCTGTCCATCAAACGATGACAGGAGTCAAAAATACGCTCATAAATCCAGTCATAAATCAGGTCATAAATCATAAAATTCACGTTTAGTGTATTGTAATACTACTTTTATGCATCGGACTTCCTCGCTCCTCCTCGTCATTCCCCATACACAACAGCGTGACAGAAGAACCGACCAACAAAATGCTCTGGGCTGAGGAGTTTCTGTTCAATATACAGCAGTCGGAGAGATCGTTGGAGCAATATGCAGAGGAATTTCTGAGCGTTGTTCATTTGGTGAGTTGGAGCGATGCTACTATTAACGCGTGTTTTCAGATGAGGCTAAATGATGACAGATTGTTCCGTTCCATAACTCCTGACGATTGCCGCAAACCCGTAGCGGAATTCATCAATTATGTCCTTGCCCTTTGTAATTCCAATTACTATGTCGATGTGGAAGATTCCACTTTTCCCCCCATCTGCAAACACGTGGCCGCTCCAGCTCACCATCAGCCAGCGTCCTCCACGTGCTGCCCCAACGAGCTTGCTCCCTCCGGTCCTCCCTCGCTCTACCCCTTTCTCCATATCTCCTCCCTCATCCTCAGCCCAGAGCCCGCGGCCGACCCTCGGACTCCAGCCACCGTCGCGGCCAGCTCTCGGACTCTCGCCACAGCCGCGGTCAGCTCTCAGACTCCCGCCGTGCCTGCGGCCAGCTCTCGGACTCCAGCCACACCCCCGCGCTCTGGATTATTTACCGCCGATATGGCAAGCCATTTATATATTAAGAAGTTTATGGACTTATGTGGATTATCTCCTCTGTCTCCGCTGGTTCCGTCCAGCTCTCCTTCGTCTCCGCTGGTCCCGTCCAGCTCTCCCAAGCCTCCACTAATCCCGTCCATTCCTCCAGAGCCTGTGCTTCCCTCCAGAGCCTGTGCTGCCTCCAGAGCCCGAGCTGCCTCCAGCGCGCCCTCCAGAGCCCGTGCTGCCTCCAGCGCGCCCTCCAGAGCCTGTGCCTCCTCCAGAGCACTCTCCAGAGCCTGTGCTTCCTCCAGAGCTTCCTCCGGCGCCTCCAGAGCGCCCTCCAGAGCCTGTGCTTTCTCCGGCACCGCCTGAGCGCCCTCCAGAGCCTGAGCTTCCTCCGGCGCCTCCAGAGCGCCCTCCAGAGCCTGCGCCTTCCAAGCGCCCTCTTGTGTCAGCGTCTCCTAAGCCTGGCTTTCCTGTACTCTCCTGGGCTGGCAAGGCCCTAAGTTCCCCCAAGAAAATTTTTTTTGGGGGGGGGGGGCTACTCCCCCGATCAGCCATGGCCGGCTGGACTGTGTACTCGGCCATGGCTCCCCGAACTCCCTGACCCGCCATGGCCAAATGGACTGTGTGCTCGGCCATGGCTCCCCGAACTCCCTGACCCGCCATGGCCAAATGGACTGTGTGCTCGGCCATGGCTCCCCAAACTCCCTGACCCGCCATGGCCAAATGGACTGTGTGCTCGGCCATGGCTCCCCGAGCTCCCTGACCCGTCATGGCTCTATGGACTCTGTGCTCTGTTGTGGCTCCCTGAGCTCCCTGACCTGCCATGGCTCTATGGACTCTGTGCTCCGCTGTGGCTTCCCGAGCTCCCTGACCCGCCATGGCACCCGGAGCTGTATGCTCCGCCCTGGCTCCCTGATCCGCCCTGGAGGTGTACCTCCTATCCCTCCTGTGTCTACCCCGCACGAGCCTCCAGGGCGCTCACCCTCCCACCCCGGTGTATTTTGTTACGGCGCGAGTCGCACCTTATGGGGGGGGGTAATGTCAGACCTTTTGAATTCTTTTGTGTGTGTTTTCCCTGTGTTGCCCTTATTTGGTCTTCCTGTTCCATTTCTTATTATTTACGTCACTGTTTGATTGTTCACCTGTCTCCCCCTGATTGGTTGTTTCTACTCACTAAAAAATGTTGGGTTAAAAATAACCCAACTAGTAACCCAACTATGGGTTGGTATAGCACCTTCCCATCTATGGCTTATTTTAACCCAATGAATTGGGTTAAAATCCAGTGGGGTTAAAAGTAACCCAACAGTTGAGTTAATTATTTAGATTCATTTATATCAGTTTTTATTTATTTATTTTTTTAATAAAAATACACTATAACACTACTTTGTTTTCAAATAAATATTTTGTTTATTTAAATATGCAAATATTTTTTTTACAAATATATTTTTAAATGTAAAACAGTCATACTGCAAATGTTTACAAAATAAGTGTATAAGAATGTGAAAATATAATACATTCAAAACACAAATATGCACACACAACTGACATATTTTCAAGATGTACACTGAATTCAAAACCAACAAATGTGACTCTGGTCCACAAAACCCGTCATAAGGGTCAAGTTTTTTGTATTTAAATGTAAACATCATCTGAAAGCTCAATAAATAAGCTTTCTGTTAATATGTGGTTTGATAGGATAGAACAACTATTTTAAAATCTGGAATCTGAGGGTGCAAAAAAAATCTAAATATTGAGAAAATTGCCTTTAAAGTTGTCCAAATGAAGTTATTAGCAATACATATTACTAATAAGAAATTCAGTTTCGATATACTTATGGTAGGAGATTTACAAAATATCTTCATGGAACATGATCTTTACTTAATATTCTAATGATTTTTGGCGTAAAAGAAAATTTGATAATTTTGACCCATACAATGCAATTTTGGCTATTTCTACAAATGTACCCATGATACTTATGACCGGTTTTGTTGTCCAGGGTCATAAATGTCTATCAATTCATATTTATTTATATCAACACATACACAAATGTGCACAAATAAAACAAACATAACATACAAACTTTTATCAATAAAACAAAAATAAAAAATCATAAACACAAGTAATAATAATAATAATAAAACAAAGTAAATCTGCTGGCTGCTGGACTTGCTGATAATCAGCAACATAAAAAGTTTTTACTGATCAATAAATACAAGTTTCTAAGGAAGAGGTATGTGTTGAAAGAACTCCTGGAATATTAAAGACTGTGCTGCAAATGGGTGCAGGGGGCTTTGGGTAGTTGATGTCATACATGTAGAAATGTTTGAAACACAGATCCACTGCTTGTAGTAAGGTCTTCTGTTCCACTGCTTCACCGTTGAAAATGCTCAAAACTTGGGAGGAGTTCTTGGAGTTAGTGCAGCAATGCTGGTGTCATCCGGTCGCATAAAACTTCCTTCATTGACTCCTTCCTCTGTGATAAGATGAAGCAGAAGAAGAAACATTTTACAGATAAACTAGAAACATTTTTTCATAATTGTTGGAAAACCTACACTACTAATCAGAAGTTTTTGAACAGTAAGATTTTTAAAGTTTTCTAAAGAATTCTTTTCAACTCACTAAGCCTGTATTTATTTGATCCAAAATACAGTAAAAGCAGTAATATTGTAAAATATTTTTACTATTTTAAATAACTGCTTTCTATTTTAAAAGCTTTGAAAAGACTGGACAATTACATTTTAAAATATATTCAAATAGAAAGCAGTTATTTTAAATGCTGTATTGGATCCTGAAATGCTGGATCAAATAAATGTAGGCTTAGAGAGAAGGGAATCCTTTAAAAACATTAAAAATCTTGCTGTCCAAAAACTTTTGACTGGTAATGTATATGGATCACTAATATAAATAGTTTACTTACCTTGAAATATTTCAGTTAATTGGCATGTGGATATTTAATGTAAGACATTCCACTGTTGTAGTTTTCCCTTCACTGAAGAACCCAATGTCTAAAAATAAGTATAAACACATTTAGTACACATTTAAAAAAAACATGCAAATCTGTCATAGCTTTTTATTTATAAGAGAAATGGCTGTAAGTAGAGGCGATTCTAATATATGCATAACAATATTCAATGTAAATAAACCATAAAAACACTTTTAGTGTTATTACAATTAGTGCTTGCTTTCCAAACAACTGACGCTTGACCTGTTTTGACCAGCAGGCGTCGCCGTTGTGTCACAAACGATTGGAAGCAGTGAATCATTTTGCGAAGCGATTCGTTTAATTGATTCGAAACTTTGAATTTCGAAAGCTTCGTTTCTCCCATCACGTCTTTCTTTTTGGGAAAATCTGATTATTTTTAGACTTTTCTAAACAGAGAATTCGCCGAATTTGAGCGCATCTCTCTGAGCTGCCGCTGAGCCTAACGTTACATGCTGGACCGAAGTTGAAAGGTCCGTGCGGCGCGGTTCAAATTGTAGCGTCTGGACCAATCAGACATACATTAATTGTTACATTTAACAAATAGTCTTTAAACACAACAAGCCAGCTACACGCTGGAGCTCTGGAGACAACCCCCCAAAGCAGCTAACACCCCAAAGGGGCTTAGTTGCCAGGGTGACCATCTGATATCACAGGTTTTATTGCCCAGAGGAATGCACATCTGCCCATGCTACATTTGCCATAGGAAAGACACAATGCCTATAGAAATAGACTCTTTCCTATTCATTCACAGACAAACCTTTCTTTGACCTTCCTATCACACATAGCCCAGGTCATTGTGTACAGTATTACTGCATTGTATTTTTAATTTTGTCTGTTGTATTTGTATTTGTCTTTCTACTATTATATGCATTTGTTACGATAGATCTCTAGTGTAGTATGACCTACCTATGCCATATTTAGTCTCTTTGAATTCGTATTTTGATGATCTAAAAGATGGTGTAAATTAGATCTTGATACCTATGCAACATATTAGTGTTTTAAGAAACCTTCGTAGTTTTGCATCAACACCCAATCGAATTACATATGCAAAATACCATGCTCACAGACAAAGAGTCGTAAACTTTCCCTCCAAAGGCGAAAGTTACCATTGGTTCATGGACCTCCTGGAGGCATAGCCTCCAGAGAGTTTAAAGGCATCGACCGATCTCTCTCTCCGCTCTTCTTCACTCTCTTCACTCGTCTGCAACATCTTCCGTTTGCTGCCCGTGTGGAGGAACCCACGGGGAGCCTGAGCCGGCACAGGGCGTGCCCGGCGGGCCTGACAGGCCCAACACTGGCTCTCGACCACAAAGAGCCAGACACTTCCACTCAACTCCTGAATTCATCTTCATGACTCGCCTCAGTCAGTCAGTGGTTCTTTTAGAACCTAAGAAGATGAGCTAGAACTCTCCAGGACTTCCCTAAGCACGCACCAGGCCTTGCGGCCTTGTCTTTCCATTCCACAAAAATCACAGGACTTCAGCTGGGTCCCTCTCAGCTCTTGGTTCTTCTTCACTTTCACATGGGAAGAAACTCCCAGTCACCATTGAGTCAAGTCAAGTCAAGTCAAGTCACCTTTATTTATATACCGCCTTTAACAATACAGAATTGTGACAAGGCGGCTGTACAGTATTAAATAGGAAACAGTACATCAACAATGCCAAAGGCAACAGTAAACACTCACATTTTAGATAAAGGTAGTTAATCAGAAATAATAAAATAAAATGCAAAATTGTGATAAGAGAAAGTGTCCCCAACTAAGCAAGCCAGAGGCGACAGCGGCAAGGAACCAAAACTCCATCGGTGACAAATGGAGAAAAAAAACCTTGGGAGAAACCAGGCTCAGTCGGGGGGGCCAGTTCTCCTCTGGCCAGACACAGAGGACTCACCAGGTCCCGTGGTCCTGTGCCGACAGCCGTCTAGGTGACGAGGTCTTCACTGGGGATCCGTCTCTGGGCCTCATCTAGTCGATGTGGACTCCGCTGACATTCAGTGTTGTAGAGGTCGTCTCCAGGTGCTGATCCACTGTCTGGGCTGGATACGGACTGGATCTGGTGGTTAATGTGACCTCGGAATAAGAGAGAAACAGACTAATATTAGCGTAGATGCCATTCTTCTGACGATGCACTGAGTACATCGGGTGTTATGGGAAGTGTTCCCGGTTCCGGTTGACCTAATTAGTGCATCCTAACAATCCTTTAACGGATTTGAGTTATAGGAATATGTTGATTAGTTATGTGTAGGCAAGGTTAAAGAGATGGGTCTTTAATCTAGATTTAAACTGACAGAGTGTGTCTGCGTCCCGAACATTGTAGGGTAGATTGTTCCAGAGTTTGGGCGCTAGATAAGAAAATGATCTCCCGCCCACGGTTGATTTTGAGTCAGAACATCTTTGGAATTCATCCCTCTTCAGACCCGGAAGAACGTGATTGCAATTCCAAAACCACCACTGCTCCAAACCATCAAGACTTTCAGAGACTGCATTTGGACACTTGTTCAACGACCAAGGCAATGCAAGTATCGTACATTTAACTAAACAAACAGAGGTTTAGTATAAGCTGTAGACAGCACTGATGGTTTCACTCAGGTGGCTAACTGACTCTTTTCATAGCTTCATTTCCTTGTCTCTCTCTAACTGCTTCTCACTGACCCTTCCCCCATGTATGAGTGACTTCATGTTTGTTTGTTTAGGTTAGTTATGTGTTAGTCCTTCGTTAATAAAACTCTTGTGCACAAATTACATGAGCGTTGATTCTGATTCTGCCTTGCAAATTAATGTCCCTTTACGATTCCGATTCGAGCTACATGCTCTAATGAAATGGTACTTTAAGAAAGTTATTTTCTGTGGCCAAGAAAATATAATTTCTTAGAGTTGATTTTACAATTATACTGAATGTTCGCTGGGCGAACAGATTAGTTGATGGAAAATTAATTCTGCTACAATTACTACTGGCAGCTGATATAAATAATTGTAATTAATCATAATTAATTGTAATTATTTATATACATTTCCCTTTGAGCTAAATTTGCTACAAAATCAACACCAATGTCTCATTTAGCATTAGCCATTTCCCATATATAACGTTAAATGTGATAATCATTAGTGCGACCAAACAAACTGTAGTCAGAAACCGTATGTCTAGAACCCTTCATCAGCTGTAAAATAATACTAAACCTGTAGTAATGGTAGACAGTGATTTCAGTAACATAAGTAGTCCTATATACATTTCACCAGACATTATTAACTTTAGGTTACTGTAATACATCTCTAAACAGTTTTACAACTTTCTGCTAATTTTTATTTACTTTATTACTGCTAGCGGCCTAACTGGGACGGCTAAGTTAACGTTAACGTTAAGTTATTCGTTTACAATGGAGCTCATTCTCCGCAGTAACGTTACAATACACTGACTAAAGGAAACTACAACTTTGTTAAAAAAAACAAACAAAAGTTCAATTTTGAAGTGCATTTCACGTTCTTCTTATAAGTATAATGTTATAAGAGTTATTAAAACCCTGTTACTCACCTCACACTGATGCAGCAGCAGCTTCTTCAGTCGTCAGTCACTGTCGACCGTTAAAATTTGAACTGTCGCCGCGGGAACCAATTAAACCCAACGCTGGGTTATTATTAAAAATAACCCAATGATGTTTAAAAAAATAACCCAACATTTAAGAAAATAACCCAACACAGTAACCCAATATGTGTAACCCATCTATTGGGTTAAAAAAATAACCCATCTATTTTTACTGTGTATGTACAGGGTGGGCCATTTATATGGATACATCACACATCAAACTTATTGGGAATTTCACAAGAAAAACAATGGTGTGCTTGGTTTTAACGTAACTTTATTCTTTCATGAGTTATTTACAAGTTTCTGACCACTTATAATGTGCCACAAACAGGACGTTAATATCACCAACCATTCCCATTTTATTAAGGTGTATCCATATAAATGGCCCACCCTGTATATAAGTTTGGTTATGTTCCTGTTCAGATCATCGGTTCTTAATGTCTTTTTACGTTGTGTTCGCTGGTTCCCTATTGTTTCCTGTTGGTCCCTTTTTACCTGTGGATTATATTAATAAACTTTATGCATCGGACTTCCTTGCTCCTCCTCGTCATTCCCCATACACAACAGCGTGACAACATGACACAACCAAGAGAGTGCAGTTTTTCCTGAAAACCACAATTGTATAGTGCTTTACAATGCATTTTGTTTCAAAGCAGAGCACAGTGATAAAAATCTAAAATATTGATTGAGTGATGCAATCAAAATTCCATTCTGCTGTAAAAGATCTGTATCATCTGATCATCTGTAAAAACAGGAGAATGATGAATAGTCATTATTCAGCTGAATTCAGTTCATTGCTGATTCAGTTCAGTTCAATAACTTTGTGAAGTCTCTCAATTATGGAATGAGTTCAATTCATATCAAATTTAGAAAATACTAAATACGATAATAATTGATCTTGAAAGGTCATAATTATGTTTTGTTTTATTCTCTTTCCTGTCAAACTAACCTAGTGTGTCTTACACACAGTGAAATAAAAAATGAAAGCCTACAAAAGAACATTTGTGGAACAGTTCCTAAAGAATCGGTTCGCAAAAAAATATGAAAAAAAAAAAAAAATAATAATAATAAAAGACCCAGGTTAAAGACTAGACATTAAAGAAAAGATATCAGATAGACTTGGTCTCTGGAATCTTGCACATTTTCAGTGTGATTTTGTAGTATGTCCCTACAAGAGGTGCGATGAAAAATGCATTATGAAATCAAAGTAATGGTAAAAAGTATACCTGTGCCAATTAGATTTCAATTAAGCTGTTTATTACTTATCGCCAATAAAAGCTTGGGGGGAAACAATGTTTACATGACCTTTCAGAATAGGACTGTGCATGTAAATACACTCACTCTGATGAGGGGAATGTCAGAACATCCAGGGACTACCACCAGGTTGAGCTTTGGTAATGTGAATAGTGCCTGTGTTTTAAGCTCTTTAATGTGTTTTCGTAGTCCATTCACATGTATGTCTCATTATTTTAGCTCCATCATAGACTTGCTCTCTCTGGTTTTTTGATTTCTAGACGCTACTTTTTTAACTGAGTGAGCATTGCTTCTGCAAAAGATGCAGCAAGAGGACAGAAACACAAGTATTCCTGAAAATGTTCTTTATTGTCATGGTTGATGTAGCAAATGCAGATAAACAGTTGTTCTGTCCAACTCATTAACCCACGTGATTTGACAGCGTTACCCGTCACAACTGATTTCTACCTGCATTTGGTGGGTTTTAATTTCAAACCCTGCTTATGGCCCAATGACAACCGTGCTGGCCCTCATACAACATGCTCGGAGGATTTGAAAGTGTCATACTGTCACAGAACCATGTTGGAGCCTGGAATCTTATTTTGTTCATTATAAAGTGAGAGTTACTATATTAGTTATAGTTATTAGTTATTATTTTTGATACAGTTAAGTTTCTTTTGCTAAGATGATTTTCTGTCAGAGGTTTTTCTCACATTTCCCACTGTGTTTCTAGACAGTCTTCATTTAGCTGTACATTCAACAAGAGCTTCTACCAGCATTAAAAAGGCAATGAAAAAAAGGTAAATGCAGTAGTTTTGGCAACAATGCTTTGATGCAGAAAATGCTCCAATGTTGCAATGACATTTGCCAAAATTACTTTGTGCATCTAGCAAATTTTAGACTGTACTCTTACAGAGCAAGTGCCACCAAGATGTGTGAAAAATTTCTGTATCATTTCAAAAGTATACTTGAGTTCTTTTTGATATTCCTTCCATTATTCCTTCACCACTGCACATATCAAAGGTGTTTTATTGGTTCTTGAGAAAAGCAGAGGTAAGCAATCCCAGTCCTTTCATTTGACTCCAGCATTATGGACATAGCTACAGTCAATGACATGAAATTCTTGTATCTTTTAAGGGACAACCCTTTTTTGCGCTAATGCCATAATTTAGTGGCCTTACACCTATCGAGTTCATGTAAACCCTGTTGTTGCTGTGTAAATTTATTTATCATCTTCCCTCTGTGCATTTAGTTTTTGGGATATCTCATCCCTTTGCCTTACAGATAAACAACAGTGTTTTAGAATACGAGTCAAGAACATCAAGAGGCATCTAAATATTCTCAACTCTCAAGGTCCATGATTCGAACATCAGCTATGGCAGTGAGTGGACATCCTTGGACAAATGTCTGGTATGGTGTGTGGTGGATAACAGTTTGCCAGCCATGGTTGAAGAAAACATTAAAAACGATCTGTGAAAACTTTAACGTAAGTTAACTTTAACGTATTTGTGGAAGATGAACATAATGCAGTGTCCACATGTGATGCTCACTAGAGCAGTCAATGATTCTGTCATTTTCAAGGAAGAAAACAGCTGATGATATTCATGTCACACCTCGCCAAGGATCTCCCAACCTCCCCAGTCTTTCTATTCTCTGGTTGTGGACACTTTTCCCATGGGTAGTACTGTTCATGAACAGGCACACATTGTTCCCTTTCGAGGAACTCGAACTGCGTCTTCTAGGGGTTGCTATGGGGAACGCCATCTCCGTGACCCGTGTCTGAAGCCTACATACAAAAACATCAACAGAGTTGGCCGGCAACGGCTTATGACGTCACTTCCGGCGCGACTCATCGCTGCTGGTGCATCACTACCGGTGCTGTGTGTGTGTGTGGAATTTGCATGAGTGTGTTCGCCTCTTGAGCATTAACAACGCATTCGGGGCGGCGGTTCCATTCCGCCTGATTCCTGGGGGAGTGTGGCGCGTGGGCGGAGCATGTTCAGCTCCCGAGTGTGTTGAGCATATGCCACGGGTTGTGGTTTTGGTTTTGGTTGTTGAAAATAAAAAGGGACCTCCCTAGTATAGCTATCTGAGGATGGTTATAGTTCTGCTATAATTATGTGATTAAGTGCAGCTATCTGAGGCTAGCTGTGTGTTAACTTGTCCCTTCCTGGAAAGCATAGGTGTCTGAGGATAGCAATGTGCTGGCTGGGGCTGTGTGAATGGTCGGATGCGATCGCCGGTTCCATGGTTGGTCATGAGTCTCCGTCACCTGCTGTCGGGTGGGGCTGCATTGCTGCATGGTGCCATGGTTCGCTGGTGGGCTGTGCAGTGTTGCGCAGCTTGTCGGTGGGCTGTGGCTCTATGTGGTGGGTGCCTCTCCGTCTGGCTCAGCGTGGTGGGGGTTTGTGGCTGGTCGCGAGACCGGCGTTGCTGCCGGGATGCGCGCGGTGGTCGCGTCCCTTCGAGGGTTTGCTTGAGCATTGCCCTATCGGGCAACTGAGGTTCGCCCTTACTGCCTTCACCTTGGGGCTTTTTTTTAGCCTGCAGTGCTTCCCTCACTCTGAGGGTCTTCTTATTTCACCGTTTCTCAACGGTACGTCTAAAAATCCATTCTTATGGTAAGGCCCACATGAACCTATGGGCGCTTTCTCAAATCCATGTATACGGTAAGTGCACACACGAACCTTTGGGCACTTTTCTAAAATCCATGCTGTGGTATGGAATGCACCGGAGTTCTGCGTCCATTCTAAAATCCTTTATGGTAGGGATTCACGCTCCATTGCCCATACCCTTTCTCGAGTTGGTTAGAACCCCGGCCACCTTGGGTCCCACTCCTTGAGCATCTGCCAGGCTAAAGGAATGGTATTACACGCACTAGTTTCAGAGCGCTCTTTGAGATATTCACGCTCAACCTCATGCCCATTTTTTGAGTTGGTTGTCCCCGGTCACCTTGGGCCCCACTCTGTTTGGGCATCATTGAGCAGGGAGTTACCACATGCGTTCTGTAGTATGGCTCCTGAGGGAACCTTGCAGAGCTGTGGTAGCTCCTGGGTGACAGGCCTAGTCCTAGACACTTGGGTGTATCCCCTTAATGGAATACCCTCTGTTTCCAAGCTTCAGCTTCAGATGTTTTTGTATGTAGGCTTCAGACACGGGTCACGGAGATGGCATTCCCCATAGCGACCCCTAGATGACACAGTGTCTCGTTCCCTTCTCAGGGAACCAAGGTTACATACGTAACCTGAGACGTTTTCTCCTCCGTGGTCATATATGACTTGAGATGGCACCCCATACCTGTTCAAACACTCTGCTGCTTCTGTTGTTGCCCGAAACAATCATTCTGCTGAAGCCACAGATTCCGGGATGGATCGCTATTCTCCACCTAAATATTAAACAAAATATTGTTACTAGTCTTATATATTAGAGAAAAAGAACAAATGTTATTTTCTATACTTAACAGAAATGTACAATAAAATTCACTTTGCACCTTTTATATTCTGATGTCATCATAAAACTAGTTTCCATTCACCTTTTGTGCTACTTTCTTTTAGACCCAGAGAAAACATACAGAAAAAAGTGCAAATTGTGTCCAAACCTGTCTAACCCGGTCTGACCTATATCAAATTACTTTAAACCAGGGGTGCTCAAACTCCTGGAGGGCCACTGTCCTGTAGAGTTTAGTTTCATGTTTAAAATATTATACAAATTAGTTCTTTTAGAAGGGTTGTGCATAGTTTTTCAAGGCTCTCTCTGGTCTCACCAACTGGCAAACTAAGATATGCTTATCTTGGCCTTTTAATATTCTAGGAAGGATAAGCATCTTCATCAGCATTTGTTTTCATTAGCCATGTTTACATCAACATTTTTTTTTTTCATTGTGACAGATAATAATGACTGAAAGATTACAGTTGACTGTTTACATGGGATGTTATCTAATCCAATCTGGTGTTTACATGTGTTAAAGCTTTCAATCAGAGTAATTTTGTGATGTGTACAGCTTGTCTGGCAAATAAGGAATCTCATTGGGTTTCATTTATAAAACAAACCCCTGCTAAAAAAACAGCTAAAACCAGGTTTAAGCTGGAAGTAGCTGGTTTTAGCTGGTCTCCCAGCCTGGCCAAGCTGGTCAAGCTGGTCTCCCAGCCTGGCTGGTTACAGATGGAAGTAGCTGGTTTTAGCTGGTCTCCCAGCTTGGCTGGGCTGGGTTTAGCTGGTTTAAGATGGAAGTAGCTGGTTTTAGCTGGTCTCCCAGCCTGGCCAGGCTGGTGTCCATTTGACCTAATTACAAATTAATCAGTTTGTTTCACTTACTGACAAGGTTCAATTCAAGGTAAGTTTAGTATCATAATCAGGTAGGCTAGATGATACATCTTAAATTATTCTAGTTGTTAATGATAATATATCTGAGAAGAGTCTAAAATAAATTGTAGTATAAAGTATAGCATAAAATCAAGCTAACACTCACAAAATCAGCATAAAACTCAAATCAGTTTAAATTATTGTCTGAAGAAATACATTCACCATAGTTGTATGACCAAATATAGTGTTTCGGTATTAGATTTTTACACAAAATATAAATGAAACAAACACAGTCTTTATATAATAAATAACAATCACCTGCAATTAAAAAACACTAGGAGAAAAAAGAACAATTTCATAATGACAACAAACAAATCAATATAATGACATGAAAAGACTATGAGCAAAACCGGAGTGACAATAAACAATAACTGACAACCGAACTGCGAACACAACCAAACTTAAATACACAGACCAATCAGGGGGAGACAGGTGAAATCGATTAAGAACTGACGTAATAATTAGAGACGGAACAGGAAAGACCGAATAAGGGCATACATGGGGAAAAAAACACAAAACAGTCCACAGGGTGTGACAGCAGTGATAAAGTAGATAACTTGTCATCTCTACAGTGGATGTGCACATTTGATTGAATGGATTACACAATATAAATGAAAATATTTGTTTGCCATTTTAACTGGCTTATTTAAAAGTAGACATTTCGCTTTCTATAGATACATTTTTCATGTCTGTGAAGCAAGCATGAAGTTTCTGTTTTTTTTTGACACCCTCAAGTTCAGAGACCTAGGGCCAGAATTAAATCATGGACTTCACCACTTCCTGTGGATTTTTTCTAGCATCTGATGAAATTTTGATAGACTAATGGTTAATTGATGATCAGAACTCAGGAGGCAGCCCTTGCAACCAATTTAGCTAAAAACAGCAAAAAATTGTTCATGCTAAGATATTCCTATTCATATTCATCCATGTATATTCATTTGTCAATAAAATAGCTGCATTAATTAAACACCTACAGAAATATCCAAATGGAAGTGTGTATATACACACTTCCATTTGGATATTTCTGTAGGTGTTTAATTGAAATAAAAGGAACAACTATCAGGGGCATGTTTCTAAATTATTGCAGGCTATGTCTGGAAAAAAAGGAAAATGTGCAACAAAGACATGACACTATAGTTTGTTTTTTAAGTAGTTTTACTTGTTGAAAATTAATCATCTAAATTATTTATTTTTTAAGTCTGTTTCAGTGACTGGCGGAAACAAAAGGAGCCTGAAAGAAGAGAGAGAGAGAAGAGGGAGAAACAAGTGGGGCATTACATATCCCAAAAAAATACAACATATAATAAAAGAAAAAAAAATGAAAATGCGTATGTTTAGAATTCTGTATTGTTCATCTTCACCATTAATTGTTAATATAGTTTTAGAATTGTAATCATTCCAATTATTTTGTAAATATTTGTTATTAAAGGGGCTGTACGATCAAATAAAAATTGTTTTAATGGTTCCTTGTGGTCCTGCATATTATTAAAAGTAAACATATTACTTATTTGTTGCATTATTTGTCAGGAAAATTGGGGCAGACACTATGTAATCAATCAATCATCAAACAAACATTTTGACCAACTAAGAACAGCCTGACCAGCTTAAACCAGCTAAGACCAGCCTGGCAGACCAGCTAAGACCAACTTGACCAGCTAACACCAGCCTGACCAGCTTAAACCAGCTAAGACCAGGCTGACCAGCTAAAACCAGCTTGACCAGCTAAAAAAAGTGGTCAAAACCCTTCTAAAACCAGCTTGATAAACCAGCTATGACCAGCCTGGGAGACCAGCTTAAACCAGCTTTTCAGCAGGGTTTGGTTACAGAATACGGTTGTCACACCTGTAAATAACCGTACTGTGTGTGAACGTAACCGTATTAAGTACTCAAATATGGTATTGACAACCGCATTCTGCTGCTGTGTGAACATGGCCTTTCTTTCAAAAATCCCCTTCCAAACAATCACTCATCAGTTCATGTCATCTTGTGTTCCTAGATGTCACATGTGCCCAGAGAGCACATGATGTTACAGGTTATAAACACATTTTATAACATTCTGTGGATAGCAAAATAACTTTCACATAAATATAATCTTTTTTACAGCATTATAAGTAATCCATTAAAGCATTTACACCCACCTTGGAAGTAGTTAATGTTCACTATACATGCACTTGTCACTGTTTCGTATGACATCCTTGAATTTTAAAAAAGGCAACTTCTACTGTGCCTATGTGAGAATAATGAGGGCTTATTGTATATCAAAAAATATCAGGTTAATCGGGCTGATGTATACTGCAAGAAAAATCTAAATCAAAGCCAAAAAATCAGATAACTTTTATGGTGAGCTGAAGAACAGTTTTGCTTTCACCTTTCTAGCTAGATGCCATCAAGGTGAAACAAGAAGCTTACAATTCTACTATCCTAAAGCAAGCAAAGTAGGCAAGATCCAAAATGCAGATACACTTGTCTTTAAACAATAACAACAAAAGAGCATACTTCCACCTTAGAAGTAGTTAATGTTCACTATACATGCACTTGTCACTGTTTCGTATGACGTCCTTGAATTTTGAAAAGAACTAGGCCCGTTCTTTGTACATGGTTTACTTAGTTATTGTACTGTTGATGATTTGACATGATGCGGGATTGCTAGGTTCCTCGAAGGTCATCCTGGTTCTTTATATCAATAGATCCAAACGCTCAAACCTGCTTAGGGACAGACATATTTCACATATTTCACAGAATTACCCTGTTGAAAAAAAAACTAAACAAAAAGAAACAAACAAAAAAAAAAAATTAGGTATTCTACTTTTACTTTTTTTTTTTTTGAATAAACAAGTGTTCTTTTAAATAACAACAACATTTAAGCCATAAAAAGAGTATGAAATACCTTATTTAGTATAAGAAAAGTCTTAATTATATTATCAATATAATTCAAATTGGGTAAGGAAAGACAAGAATCGTGTTATGGATTAAATGCCATAGTCATTTGAAGTACACCACACAGATGATTTACGGAGCTGTAAATCATGATATTGGTTCAATATGTTACTAGACGTTGCTCTATCCCTATATTAATTTTATTTCTATAGGTCTTAAAAAAAGTAATAAAAAGCCTTAAATTTGATGGATCATGGAAGAACATAGTACATTCTGAGCAGGGGCAGTTCTAGACCCTTTTAAGATCGTCATCAACTTTTTTGTTTGTTCAATTTGCACACTGAACATGGGTTGGAGCTCTTATTTTTGAACTCTCAAAGTGCACCAAATTGATGAATTTACTTTACAATGTATACAGTTTTCTCCAGGGGGATGCATACCCCCAGACCCCCCTACAGGGATACATATCCACCCACCACTGTCTCAAAAAATCTTACATTACCATGATGTGAGCCCCCACCATCACTAGCCCCTGATGTTTTGCTGTAGGCCCAGATGTTTTCAAATCCTACAGACACCCCTGATTATAATAGGTATTTGTGTTTCCCTATCTGTTGTACACTCCGAGTTGTGTCGAGTAGTGTACGACACTAGGGGTCGCTCTTGGGAGCCCAAACACTTCTGACAGTATTGAAACAGGCCAATGAAATTGGACGTGCAGATTTGCATAGCTGACCACGCCCCGGCCATCCGGGTATAAGTAGGGCAGCGTGTGCATCTGCTCACTCGTTATGTTTTTCGGAGCCGAATGCAGCGTCTCTGCGTGAGAAGTGGCAACATTCACCTCTTTCGTCATTGGATCTGCAGCACAGGCAGCGGTCTCTCCCTTCTCATACACAGATAAATGTTGTGAGAGTTCCCCTGCGTGCGTCGACGGCGATCTCGAAGAGCAATCTTTCTTTTAAAAGAATGATTTCTCTAAAAGAGCTAGCGCGGTGGGTTTGTGTGTTGGTGAACACGTCTTTCCCTCCGTGCCATCCTGGTTGCGGCTTACCTTCCCAAACGATCGACACGACTGTTGTGTTCAGTGTTGAGTTATGCTCACGCTGATGCAGCGTTTGTGGTTGATTCATGTTTTGCTTGCGAGGACACGATCATGAGTGCGCTTTGCTCACAAGCCGCATGCTTTTAAGTGAAGCCGCGGCTCACCCCAACTGCTTCCCGCTCAGATCCTTCTACTTTCGGGTACGAGGCCGTTGTGAGGTGCATCAGTGGCGAGCATTAGGAAGCAGGGAAGATTCCGCCGGGTGAAAACCCAACGAACCTCTCGCTCCTTGCGTACCTCAATCGAGCTTTCGGACGAGTTTGTTAGTCTGTGGCAGTACAGCTGACTTTCTTATTCGGAGCTCCTAAATGGGCAGAAACGGTTAGCGGCAGCATCGCTAGGAGGGCGTGAACTGTTTGAAGCTGAAGTTTCAGCTGAGCAAACCTCTGGGGGGGCTGATTCTCAGTTTGAGGCGGATGCTAAAATGGCAGCCGTGCCTGAAACGGGCAGCCAAGGAAGGGCTGATTAATAGACATCTGGGTAACGACCTGTATGCTCGTTTCCAGTGCCTGTTCCCCGGAAGTGCATGAGAAGTCGATGGGATCGCAGAAAACCCGTTTAAAAAAAAAAAAAAACAGGTGGATTGTGATAGACCAACTTCTCCTCCTTCACCACCCTTGATGGGGGTCCAGCGAGGGGGTTTCAGAGGTTCCCCAGGCGGAGGGGGGCGTTTGCGTGGTACTCCCCACAAAACGCCGCTGCTTGTTGGATTCCTCCCATGACCCCTGTCCAGAGCTTGTAAGTTCTTTCCGGGCAAGGCTTACACGGCTTCTGGACGAGCTGCGTCCGCCTTACATGCCACGGGCATCCTCTGGGCATTCGGGCCGTGGCGTTGTGAGTTTGATACGAGGGTGGTTCCAATCTAGAGCTACGGGAACCGCGTACAATACCGATTACACTCGCTGAGCTATGAGGTCGTGGCGCATGCTCTGGGAAGGGCGATGTCCACTTTGTTGGTCCAGGAGCGCCACCTGTGGCTTCACCTGTCAGAAATGCAGGAAATTTGAAGTCTGCTTCTTACCCCCCCATTTCCCAGGTCAGTCCTTCTGGCAACACCGTGATAGGATTTGCACGCAAGTCACATGCTTTTACGTGAAGCCGCGGGTCACCCCAACTGCTTCCCACTCCGGTCCTTCTACTTTCTAGTACAAGGCCGTTGCGAGGTGCATCAGTGGTGAGCATTAGGAAGCAGGGAAGGTTCCGCTGGGTGAAAACCCTGCGAACCTCTCGCTCCTCGCGTCCCTCGATCAAGGATTTGCACGCAAGCCCTTCACGGTGGTTAAAGGAACAGCCTCAGCCATGGGTCGAGCTTCGGCCCTCTCCCGTGACTACTCCTGTCTGTTCGTCGCTACGGACGGCCCCTTATAGAACTTCTGAGCCAGACCCGCCAATGGTCAAAGTTCTTGTGGGAAGGTGGCAACACCAGCTTGTCAGTAGGTTTGCTAGAACCATCGTTAGGCTTCCAGTTTTTCCTCAGATGAGCAATCCAGAGCAGGCGGCCTAACTGACCCACCCAGATCCACTCTCGACCCGGGGATGAGAGGTGGATTCGGCACAACCATTCTGACTGTCTGTCTTCCGCAGAAAGCGGAAATCGCAGCCCCCTGGGAAGGGTGCGATAGAGCCTACCCCAGCAGCCAAAATGAGGGAAGGGGTTTTTTTTTTAGCCCCTACTTCATTGTACTAGGATGGGTCGACTCATGTCAATCTTAAAACAGGAATTTTTTTGAATCGGGCCCTTTTCAAGCTTCCGTTCAAATGTTAGCCCTGGAACATGCAGCCCCTGTGGGTCAGCTTAAGATTGGTCGGTGGCGTTGGACCTGAAGGATGCATACTGTCATGTCTTGATCCTTCCAAGACTCTGTCTTCGAGATCAGGCTCATCAGTACAAGGTCCCCCTGCAGCCTATCGCTACCGCCCCACACCTTTACGGAGGTCACGGGGGCCACCCTCGCCCCCTCAGGGTAAAGGGCATGTGCATTCTCAGTTACCTCTGTGACTGGCTGTCCTAGCACACTCACGAGGTTCGGTTTTCACTCTCAGGGATGTGGTTCACAACCACCAGGCTTGATTGGGACTTCAGGTCATTTGGGAAAAGAGTAAACTCTCCTCAGTACGGGGTTGCTTTTTTCTCTGTATGGACTCATGGTCACTGTTCTACACGTTTGCCTAGGACTGTGTACAGTCAGTGCTGTAGTGCGCAAGTGCGCTCCGGTTCACCACAGCGGTCTCCTTCATGTACCAGGGCTCCTGGAACATATGACATCCTCTGCCATGGTCACGCTGCTGGACCCGATCCATATGGAACCACTGTAGCACTGACTCCACACGGAGTCCCGAGATGGGCGTGGCACCAGGCTCACATTGTGTGTACATCACACTTTGTGTTGCAACCTTCAGCCCTTGGGGACACGTTAGTTCTGCGGGCAGGTTGCCCCTGGGACAAGTGTCTAGACGCACTGTGTCTCTACAGTTGCTTCCAAGTCAAGCTGGGGTGCCATGTGCAACGGGTATGCAGCCTCGGGGTTCGGTTAGGCCTTCGGCTGCTTGGGCATTCAATCGCCTGGAGTTGTTGACAATGCTTGGGCCCTGAAGGGGTTTCAGCCTCTGTCACAACAAGCATGTGTTGGTCGGCACTGACGACACAGCGACTGTGGCATACACCGACCACCAGGGTGGTGTACGCTACTTTCACATATCACAACTCACCCGCCATTTCTTGCCCTGGAGCCAGCACAGACTTAGGCTTCTGTGCGCAACTCACTTTCTGGATGACAGGTTCGCCCCGAGGTGAGTGGAGGCTCCACCCTCAGACGGTCCAGCTGTTTTGGAGTCGATTCGGCCAGGCACAGGTAGATCTGTTGCCTTACCGGAATCCACTCATTGCAGTAGGTAATACGGTCTGACCAAGGACTCCCTCGGTTCAGATCCGTTGACACTCAGTGGACCGTACGGCTTATTCCCCAGTGAGCCTTATTGCACAGACACGGTGCAATGTCGGGAAGGTTTCGAAACAGATTCTCTTGGTGGCTCTGTTGGCCCAATGGAACTTGGTTCTCGGAGCTCGCGCTCCTACCATCATTGCCTTCCTGACACACCCCCCTGAGAAGGAACCTCCTTCCTCAGGGGAGGGGCACAATCTGGCACCCGCGCCCAGATTTCTGGAACTTCCTTCTATGGTCCCTGAATGCGACCAGGAAGCCTCCAGAAACCTTCCACCCACAATGGGAGGCACCCTATACATGACTGAGCCAGACGGTGGCATGTCCTGGGAATGGCGCAGATGTTCTTCCTAAGGGTAGAACCCACAGAGTTGTGGCATCAAATCTGTGCTATCCCTCCTCCAAGGAGGCCTGGATAGGCACCTTTCGGCTTCTACATCAAGGTCCGTGTACAGCCACCATGACTTGGTAGAAGGCAGATCGGTGGGGCACGATTTGTTAAGAGGTGCCCGGAAGGCGAACTCTCCCTGGTAGCACCACATCCCCTCTTGTTCTGTCTGTGGTCCTCGGGCCTACAGTAAGATCCGTTGAGCCCTCAGTCAGTTGATTCTGTGCTCTCTCCATGGAGACGGCCTCCCCTGTGGTGCTCACCCCTGTTAAGAGTGGGAAACCTTCAAGCCCTTTCCGTCAACGTTCGTGCCTGGAATTCGGGCAGGTGAACTCTCACGTTGTCCTGGGAACCCGGCCTGGACACGTGCTTATGGTAACCACCACTCCCTCAGAGCAGGTAGCGACCCTGCAAGCAATTCCTTACCAGGAAGATGACCCACGCATTACCTGGAACGTTCTCAGCACTTCAGACGTTCCGGTCAGCTCTTTGTCTGCTATGGAGGACAGCGGAAGGGGAAGGCTGTCTCCAAACAAAGGATCTCCCACTGGCTTGTGGATGCGGTCCGTACGGCCTACCAGGCCAGAGGCTTGCCTTGCCCACGGGGAGTGAGAACCCACTCGACCAGGGGCATCGCTGCCTTGGCGGCTCTCGCAATGCAGCCTTGTTAACAGACATCTTCAGAGCTGCAGGTTGGGCTACACCTATACACTTGCCAATTTGCACATGGAACCAGGGTCAGCTAGAGTTTTAATCACAAGCTTTTGGCACAGCACTCTGGTTGGGTGTAGAGCTTGCTTAAGCGCTTCCCCTAAATGGTGATTACGCTTCTAAGTTTCAGTAGGTTTCCTGACGCGAACCCTGAACACCTTCTCCATCACTTGGCACTTCTGGACGTAGCAGAGTTCGGCGGAGGAACTCGCTGCAAAATCCCAACACAAGGTATGGTTACTTCACTAACTCTTGGTCGGGATTGTGCCCCATATGTAGTGGCTCCTTATGTGGCCCCATGTGTGTAATTCCACCTATAACTCTGTGGTGTGGTGTTTCCCCTAAGGACAGGTTTGTTTCTAGGATCTGAATTTGGTAGTCTCCCCTAGTGTGAGACCCACGTCAGGTTCCATATCTAATAATATTCACTTTATACCCCCCCTCTGGGCAGGTTGTGAGCTCCGTAGTGCCTTTTTTCCTTTGGGAAATAGTCACTTCCCCAACGTCCGCCAAGACACTCAGCCGCTCCACTGAGGCAGGTCCGGCTGCAGGACACTGCTGTAACAGGTCAGTTCTTGGACGTTGGAAGGTCACAAGAGGTGAGTCGCACTTACGTTAACACGTTGGCTTGTTACTATCTGCGCCTGGTCACTCGTGACGCGGCCAGGCTTGTGGCGTGATTTGACAGGGGACCCCTAGTGTCGTACACTACTCGACACAACTCGGAGTGTACGACAGATAGGGAACGTCTCGGTTATGTATGGTAACCCTCGTTCCCTGATGGAGGGAACGGAGATGTTTTGTCTCCCATGCCACAACTCTGGACCGCCTCTGAGTGAGTTGAGACGCTCGGCTCCTCAGATCAGAACGAGTAAGCAGATGCACACACTGCCCTACTTATACCCAGATGGCCGGGGTGTGGCCAGCTATGCAAATCTGCACGCCCAATTTCATTGGCTTGTTTCAATACTGTCAGAGGTGTTTGGGCTCCCAAGAGTGAGCCATAGTGTCATGCACTACTCGACACAACGTCTCTGTTCCCTCCATCAGGGAACGAGGGTTACCATACGTAACCGAGACGATATTTACTAAAGAAGGTGATACATGATTTGATAAGCAGTTAGACAACATTGCAGAAAATATTTTTGGTGCATCAAAAATCTGCTTACCAACAGACATGCTAATCCAAAATGAAGTATTTGAACCTTATAATTAAGTACAAAATGGGTGGGAACTGAAAAAAGGTCCACTTTTTTGAGAAAAAAAAAAACAAACAAAAAAAAGAACCTTAAGTAAACTGTGGTAAAATTTTATAAAGCCTTTGGTGGTTTTAACTTCACTATAATTGCTAAATTATACTATATTATACAAGAGTTTATCAGTGCATGTAACAGTTATCAGTAACATCTACAGTTATCAATGCCATGTAAGATATATGTTGTAATAATACAATAATTACCCAGTATGAGTGTAAAAATATACTGCATCATACATTTTGTGTTATTACAATAAAGCAACTTGTTGTAATTCATAATATTGTTGCCCAACACAATAGGTCATGCATACCACGTAATCTTATAATAGTTACACATTACTTATGAAATACTAATAGTATTTTTTTAGCAAAACCACAAATTATAGGACGCAGCACATGGTAGACACACGTTTTTGCGGCAGAGTGGCTCTCGTACTTTTTAACGTGGTGGACAACTAGTTGTCCAGTCCTGTTCCATTCACACAGTGTGTGTGTTCCGAGATTGTAAGTCCTGAAAATTTACAGGTGTGAGTCTGGTTACAGAATACGGTTGTCACACCCGTAAATAACCATACTGTGTGTGAACGTAACCATATTAAGGACTCAAATACAGTATTGACAACCTCATTCTGCTGCTGTGTGAACATGGCCTTTCTTTAAAAAATCCCCTTCCAAACAATCACTCATCAGTTCATGTCATCTCGTGTTCCTAGATGTCACATGTGCCCAGAGAGCACATGATGTTACAGGATATAAACACATTTTATAACATTCTGTTGATATCAAAATAACTTTCACATAAATATAATCTTTTTTACAGCATTGTAAGTAATCCATTAAAGCATTTACACCCACCTTAGAAGTAGTTAATGTTCACTATACATGCACTTGCCACTGTTTCGTATGACGTCCTTGAATTTTAAAAAAGGCAACTTCTACTGTGCTGGCCATTTTTAATAAAATGGCCAGTACACTTCCAAAACAAAGATTCACATATAATGTACTCAACCCCATGTCATCCAATATGTTCATGGCTTTCTTTCTTCGGTCGTGAAGAAATTATATTTTTTGAGGAAAACATTTCAGCTTTTTTCTCCATATAATGGACTGCTAGGGTGCCCTGAGTTTGAACTTTCAAAATGCAGTTTAAATGCGGCTTCTAACGATCCCAAATGCGGTTGTAAATGATCCCAGCTAAGAAAGAAGGGTCTTATTTAGCGTAACAAATGGCTATTTTAATAAAAATAATGCAGTTTATATACTTTTTAATGCCAAATGCTCATCTTGTCTTACTCTGACTGGACTGTTTTTACTCTGCCTGGACTGAACTCATGTTCTCCCTCAACTTCGAAATTGTCTTATATCGCTGTTTTAACGTTTTTGTTAAGGGTGTTTGATCTTCTTTGCATGTTCACTTTGCAAAGACTGGGTCAGAACTTCTGCAGCGATGTAGGATGATTTTGAAATGATTTTTTAAGTTGAGGGAGAAAATACGATTGGAGTTTTTCAACATACCCTAACTGTCTTCAGCCAGAATACACAGAGTTCAGGGAAAGCAAGACAAAGAAGAGCGTTAGAGATTAAAAAGTATTTAAATTGTATTTTTTGCAATTAGATAAGACTCTTCTTCCTCGTCTGGGATCGTTTGAAGCCACATTTCAACTGCATTTTGGAAGTTCAAAATTGGGGCACCATATCAGTCCATTATATGGAGCAAAATGCAGAAATGTTTTCCTCAAAAAACAATTTCTTTACAACTGAAAAAAGAAAGACATGAACATCTTGGATGTCTTGGCAAGGGGGTGAGTACATTATATGTGAATCTTTCTTTTTGGAAGTGGACTTCTTTAATAATACGTGAGAATATTCAGGGCTTGCTGCATATCAAGACACATCAGGTCAATAGCACTGATGTATACTGCAAGAAAAATACAAGTCAAAAACTCATATAACTTTTATGATGAGCTGAAGAACAGCTTTGCAATTTCTGAGGTGAAACAAGAAGCTTACTATTCTACTATATCATATTTAATGCCACGTCACATGCCTCACTGGATTCTGGCTCAATATATTGACTTTGCACTTTGTTTGAGTGGTTCCTCGCTTACTGAGGGGATTGCGAATGAGGAACCCTGCGGTTCCCCAGTATCCGCCATGTCTGGTATAATTCATGTCACACCAGAGTCTACGGAGCCCGCTCATGTCATGCCTGCAAAGCTAGTGCCTGCTCATACCATGCCTCTCAAGCCAAAGCCTTACGTCGTGTTGGCCAGTCCATAGCCTGTACACGTC
Organism: Labeo rohita; assembly: GCF_022985175.1. Classification (NCBI taxonomy): domain Eukaryota; kingdom Metazoa; phylum Chordata; class Actinopteri; order Cypriniformes; family Cyprinidae; genus Labeo; species Labeo rohita. The sequence goes on along the minus strand of NW_026129420.1, from coordinate 32,007 downwards.
ACATCTGTTAAACCCTTTTACGTCATGCCTGCCAGCCCAGAGTCTTGTTGCAAAATAGCCGCCACTCAAGAGGCTCTTTGCAAGAGCATGGCCGACATACCTTGGTCCCAGGCCAAGATGGTCGACACGCCTGGGTCCCTGGCCAAGACGGCTGCCACACCTGAGTTTCGTCCTGACATGGCTGCCACCGCAGAGCCTTGCCAAGACACAGCCCTCACCCCAGAGCCTCTCCATGTCTTGTGTGATCTCCCAGAGCCATGCCATGTCTACCACTGATGTCAGTGCGAGCGGCTGCCGTGCCAGTGACCTCATTTAGTGACCTCCCCTGTCCATGACTCTGCTCCTGAGGCCTCTTATTTAACCAGATCCCCGCCCTGGAGAAAAAAACAGCATATGCTGATAGGTATGTTTTGATGCTGGTTTTAAGATGGTCCTTAGCTGGTTTATGCTGGTTCTTAGCTGGTCATGTTGCTGGCCAAGGACTAGCATAAACCAGCAAAAGACCAGCATAAACCAGCTAAACAAAAGAGGGGATGCCGAGCCGGTCATTCAGCTAGGCTAAAGAGAGCCCCGAGCAGACCACTGCTACCTAATCTTTTTCTAGCGAAGGGTTAGGTCCCTGGGCAACAAAATGGATGAGTTGAGACTGAATTTATCAACACGATCAGCTACTCAAGACACATGTGCTATGATTATAACAGAAACCTGGCTTCACATGGGAATCCTGGATAGTGCTGTTGAGCTAGCAGGCCGCTCCACTCATTGGTCAACTATGATCGGTGCCACCATAGTTGATCAACACTGCTCACCAGATTTGGAGTTCCTAGCAGTTCGATGTAGACCATAATACCTGCCAAGAGAGTGTTCTGTTGTTATTGTGCTAGCCATCTTTATACCACCATACAACACTCGGCCACTTTCTAACTGGCATAAACAAATAACAATGCATATCCTGAAGGCATTTTCATAGCTGTTGGGGACTAATCATATTAACCTGAAGACCCTGCTAAAAAAACTTTAAGCTGGAAGTAGCTGGTTTTAGCTGGTCTCCCAGCATGGCCAGGCTGGTTTTAGCTGGTTTAAGCTGGAAGTAGCGGGCTTTAGCTGGTCTCCCAGCCTGAAAAGGCTGGTTTTAGCTGGAAGTAGCTGGTTTTAGTTGGTCTCCCAGCCTGACCAAGCTGGTGTCCATTTGACCTAATTACAAATTAATCAGTTTGTTTCACTTACTGACAAGGTTCAATTCAAGGTAAGTTTAGTATCATAATCAGGTAGGCTAGATGATACATCTTAAATTATTCTAGTTGTTAATGATAAAATATCTGAGAAGAGTCTAAAATAAATTGTAGTATAAAGTACAGCATAAAATCAATCTAGCACTCAAAAAATAAGCATAGAACTCAAATCAGATTAAATTATTGTCTGAAGAAATACATTCACCATAGTTGTATGACCAAATATAGTCAGCTGTTTTATTTTTAACGAGTGTTTTGGTATTAGATAAACTTTTACACAAAATATAAATGAAACAAACACAGTCTTTATATAATAAATAACAATCACCTGTAATTAAAAAAACACTAGGAGAAAAAAAACCAATATCTTTAACAAGAAATGCTTAAAGCATAATCTGATCATGTGGATTACATGGTGGTTTGACGCAAAAGTACAGCATATTGCTGTAAATTTTAAATCTACAGAGGCGGGATTTTCTTCAATGGTCGACATTCGGGAGCGGCAATAAGTACGGTTCACAACTGCGGTAAGCGATTTATTTCACTTTTTATTTTTCGTGCTTGGTAACTGCAGTAGTGTATTAAGGTGTCTACATTTGCCGTAACTGCAGATTAATGAATCCTCCGTCCGCGGGGCGCGAGGGAGACTTGTGCCGGGTTTAAGGAGCGCAGTCGCGGGAGGATTTCACACATTCCCCGGCCTCATAGCGGAAAATCTCTGGATTCCTATGGTAATAATTACACGCTTCATTGACAACAGTTGTGATTCACGGGAACGTCGTGTTGTTCAGCACACTTTCTCGTGATTATTTTATGATGTAAATCAAATTTGCACAAGCAATCATCTGTTAACAGGAGCGCCGAAATGAAACGCGTGACGTTACTTAAGTCTCGCAACTCGCGATCATCCCACTCACGGAGGATGTAAACTGTCATGGAAACTCTGAATGGTGCTGTTAAAGCGGTTAACGTAAGCAGCGAGACGTGCGAGTACCTTTGATAACTTGCTAATTCGCTTATTGTTTGATTGTAATGCTTTTTGCTAACTTTGGTTTAAAGAATGAGTTAATCCAGCCCATCTTCCTGCCTGGCCTTTTCGCAGCATACATTCACTCCAGAGTAACTTTACCAGGAGGAGACAGACGGTGATTTGGAGTTCATTCAAAGGTAATGTTTGCATTCTAAGAATTTGAATACCTGAATTTTTCTAGATATGTTAGAAGATGTTTCTCAACTCCAGAAGAAAGACGATTTTTAAGGGAGAATGATTCAGATATCTCAAAAGCTAAAACTAATGTGAATTACATATTGTCTGTTTCCTGACTGATTTGTAGATATTTAAGAGGAACAAAGAAGTCGAAAGGAAAAGGGCCATCTAAAACAACAGGGCAAATGTACAGAAGAAACCGGTTGAAGTGAACCCAAGTTGCCACTCTTCTTTGCAAAGTGAAGGATTTTCAACTGAATTTCTGAAATGTAAGACATACACACATACCAAGATCTACTTTTCCTTTTATTATATTCTTTTATTATCCACATTGCCGTTCAGTAGTTTGGGATTAGTATGATTTTTTGTTTTTTATTAAATAAGTCTCTTCTGTTAATCAAATGTAACGCCAAGCCAGCAGAGGGAACCCTGACCCATGAACTGACTGTTGCTGCTCCCTCTGCTGCCTCGTTGGTAACTTCCTGTTTGGTGGCCATAAAGGGAGGCCATTTCCAAACAGACAACTGCGAAGTATTGTTTTGCTCTTGCGGACTCTACCAAGCATTTATCCCTGTTTTCTTTGCTCTGTTTTTGTCATTGCCACGGTTTTGTTTATTGTCATAGTTTTGCTTTTGTTTCTCGCCATAGTTCTGTCTAGTTTTGCCATCGTTCCTTGCCTTGTTTATTTGTTACTTTTCGGACTGCTCTCTCTGGTTATTGGACTGTGCCTGTTTTGTGGATTACGCTATTGTTTTGTCTTCGTCACTCTGTTTGTCAGATATTGACCCTGCCTGTTGACTACCATCTGGTTATTAAAGCTCGCACTTGGATCTTATACGCTTCCTACGAGTCCTCATTACATCAAAGCTGCATTTAATTGAACAAAAATACAGAATTAATTGGAATTTTTTTTTTTTTTTGGAACCTATGATATTTTTTTCAGGATTCTTTCATGGAAAAAAAAGTTTTTTGTTGTTGTTGGTTTTTTTTTTTTTATCCAACAAGTATGTGTTAAACTGAAATTGATAGTAAAGACTTATATTGTTAGATAAGATTTCTATTTTCTGTTTTCTATTTGTTGAGAGGTAATCTAATTTTTCTATTCATTCATGCATGCACTATATGTAACCATTTGGGCTACCCATGACTAAAATTTTCTGGTCAAGTAGTAGTCATTTATTTTTAAGAGATTAGTCGATGAATTGCATATTAATAAACTATATAATTTATAATAATGAACCTTTAATTGCCTATAGCCCACACAAAGCTTGCCACAGAACACTGGCAGAAGTAATGATTATGAATGTGTCAGGTAAAGAAAACAGCAAAGAAGACTGCCTTAACATTATAATAATTCATTAATATGTGTTTTCTGTATTTTCAGCTGCAGTGATAAAGTCGATAACACTTGTCATCTCTACAGTGGATGTGCACGTTTGATTGAATGGATTACACAATCTGAAAATATTTGTTTTCCATTTTAACTGGCTTATTTAAAAGTAGACATTTCGCTTTCTATAGATACATTTTTCATGTCTGTGAAGCAAGCATGGAGTTTCTGTTTTTTTTTTTTTGACACCCTCAAGTTCATAGAGACCTAGGGCCAGAATTACAGTACTGTGCAAAAGTCTTAGGCCACTAGTATTTTCATCAGCTAAAAAATGGTTTAAAGTCAGTTAAAGTCTGTCTTTTGCTGTTGTGTGTCAGTAGGAAATATCAGATTACATTTCCAAACATTCATTTTGCCATTAATTGTAATAGTCCAGTGAGATTTTTGTTTGCACAAGGAGTCTGACAACAGCAAGTGCTTTGCACAGAGATCTGATCTCATCATCATCCAGTCTGACGTTGCTACAGTTCTTCTGGATTTACTCTGTTTCAGTTTGTTCTGTTTCTTCATGTCATTCCAGAGACAGACTGGATGATGGTGAGATCAGATCAGTGTGGAGCACTGGCTGTTGTCAGACTCCTTGTGCAAACAAAAATCTCACTAGATTATTACAATTAATGGCAAACAGAATGTGTGACGCCACACCAACAGGCATCTGAGAACGGCTCGATTTGAAAAAGGGGATATTATTTTTACAGATTAATTAAAAACCGCTGCATGAATATTTTGTGTAGATTTGTACATACACTGCCAACACACATTAATATTCAAAAAACATGAAAAAGTGAACTTAGCAACCAATGACCCCTTTAATTAAACACCTACAGAAATATCCAAATGGAAGTGTGTATATATATATATATATATATATATATATATAATATAATATAATATAATATAATATATTATATTATATTATATATATATATATATATATATATATATATATATATACACACACACACACACACACACACACACTTCCATTTGGATATTGTCACACACAGACGAAGGCAGAGACGGAGGTAAGTGCAAAACAGGAGTAGTACGTTTATTAAACAGGTTGTCAAACAGTATTCGGTAGTATGGTTGGTAAGAGATCTTATCTGAGCAGTCCATGTGAACGGGTAAGCAAATTCAAGGGAGCAGACGAGAGAATCAGAGTCCATAGAAGTAAGGAGGATCAGTGAATGCAAGGGATGTGATCTGTAGACCAGACAACTGTAGACCAGACAGTGACTGAACAGCCCAGGTATTTATAGGGGTGTGGTAAGTGGAATCAGGTGCGCAGTCAATAATCAGGTGATCTGGAATGGTTGGGCGGATCCTCCGGGGGTGTGGTCTGAGTGGGTGACTGAGGCAGGACTCTGACATTACCCCCTCCTCCAGGGGCGGCTCCTGATGCCCCTCTCCGACGTCGAGGACGACCTCGACCACGAGGGGCAGGACACTCCGGGTGTCTCAGATGGAACTCCGTCAATAGTTGGGGGTCAAGGATGTCGTTTCAAGCCACCCAGGATCGTTCCTCAGGTCCGTACCCCTCCCAGTCGACCAGATATTCCAGGTGACCACCTTGACGTCGGGAATCCAGGATCTTATGCACGGTGTAAACAGATGGTTGATCCAGGATCTCAGGAGGAGGAGGTTCAGCTTCAGCTCCGGTGATTTCTGTGGCAGAGGGAAAATAAGGTTTCAGAAGGGATACATGAAAGGTGGGGTGAATTCTGTACCTGGGTGGGAGCTGAAGCTGATATGTCACTTTGTTGATCTGCTTCAGGATCTCGAACGGACCGATGTAGTGGGGACTCAGCTTGCGACAAGGTAGCCTCAACCGAATGTCCCTTGTAGAGAGCCAGACCTTATCTCCAGGTTGGTAAGTGGGAGTAGCTCTCCTACGAGCATCATCGAAGTCCTTATGTCGATTGATGGCGTGTTGGAGGTGACGATGAGTCCCACACTCTCTCGCGCTCTCGAAACCAGTGGTCAACAGCTGGAACATGTGTGGGTTCCTCCGTCCAGGGGAACAGCGGAGGCTGAAAACCGAGTACGCACTGGAAAGGTTTTAAGCCGGTGGTATCTTGGCGTAGAGAGTTTTGTGCGTACTCGCCCCACGGGAGGAACCTGCTCCAGCTGTGTTGGTCCTCGGAACAGTATGACCGGAGGTAACGTCCAAGCTCCAGGATCTTCCTCTCAGTCTGGCCGTTCATCTGCGGGTGGTAACCTGAAGAGAGACTGACAGAGATACCAACTGACTTGAAGAATGCTTTCCAGACATGTGAAATGAACTGGGGACCCCGGTCCGACACTATCACCTCGGGGAGACCGAAGTGACGGAATATGTGCTGGAATAGTAGTTCGGCGGTGTCCATTGCCGTGGGTAGGCCCTGCAGGGGTATAAACTTGCAGGCCTTGGAGAATCTGTCTACTATTACCAGCACGCAGGTGTTGCCCTCGGAGTTCAGGAGGTCTGTCACAAAGTCTATCCCGAGGTGGGACCAGGGTCATTGCGGAATGGGGAGTGGTACCAGTTTCCCTGCGGGCAGATGATGAGGAGTGTTAGATGTGGCACAGACTGAGCAGCTTTGGACGTACCTGATGACATCACGGTTCATACTGGACCACCAGTAACGAGGTTGAAGTAGCGAGAGGGTCCGTCTGCTACCTGGGTGTCCAGAGCCTGGAGATTGGTGAACTGTGTCCAGGTGTTGACGTTGGGAGCTGGGTACATAGATCTTACCTTCTGGACATTCTGGTGGAGCAGGCTCTTGGAGAGTGGCTTCCTGGATCCAGGTGTCGATGTCCCACTGGATGGGGCTAACAATTAGGTCAGCAGGAATGATGGGTTCAGGTTCGGTGGAAGATTCGTCAGAGAACTGTCGAGAGAGTGCATCAGCAGGTATATTCTTGGATCCTGGTCGATAGGTAATCTTGAATTGGAACCGGGTGAAGAATAGAGCCCATCTGGCTTGGCGTAGATTGAGGCGTTTAGCTTCTCTGAGATATTGTAGATTTTTGTGGTCAGTGATGATCATGAACGGATGTTTAGCCCCTTCCAGCCAATGACGCCACTCTTCCAAGGCGAGCTTGATGGAAAGTAGCTCTCGGTTGCCTACGTCATAATTCTGCTACGCCGGGGACAGTTTCTTGGAGAAATAGGCACAGGGATGGAGGAGGGTGGAGTCACCGGCCGCTTGTGACAGCACTGCTCCGACGCCGATGGTGGATGCATCAACCTCAACTACGAAGGAACGTTCGGGATCTGGATGACGTAGGAGAGGAGCAGTGCTGAAGATCTTCTTGAGTTGTTGAAAGCTTTCGTGGGCAGAGGTGTCCCAGCAGAGGCGTTTGGGTTGGCCATGCAGGAGGGAGGTCAGAGGTGCGGTGATGGAACTGTAGTTCTTGATAAACCGACGATAGAAGTTGGTAAATCCGAGGAATCTTTGAAGTTCTTTGATGGTGTTGGGTTGTGGCCAATTCTGGATGGCGAGCACCTTGTCTTGATTCATCTGCACACCCTCGGGGCTGATGTTATAACCCAAAAATTGAACTTTGGACTGGTGGAACTCACATTTCTCCAGCTTCAGGTATAGGTGGTGTTGACGTAGGACTTGGAGGACCTGACGGACGTGCTGGCGATGTTCTGCCTGGTTCCGGGAATAAATCAAAATATCATCAATATAGACCACTACAAAATGATGCAGAAATTCCCGGAACACCTCGTTCATAAACGTTTGGAAGACCGAGGGACTGATGGACAAACCGTACGGCATGACAAGGTATTCGTAGTGGCCAGTTGGTGTTATGAAGGCCGTCTTCCACTCGTCTCCCTCACGAATACGAACGAGGTTGTATGCACTCCGCAGGTCCAGCTTGGTAAAAATGTGAGCTCCACGGAGTTCCTTGAGGATGGCAGGGACAAGTGGAAGTGGGTAAGGCTGTTGAATGATCTGAGAGTTAAGCTGACGATAATCAATACATAGACGGAGACCTCCATCCTTCTTACCCACGAAGAAGAAGCTGGAAGCGGCCGGCGAGGTGGATGGTCGAATGAATCCCTGTGCTAAAGCTTCCTTAACATACTCCTCCATCGCCTGGCGCTCCGGGTTGGACAATGGATAAACATGTCCCTTGGGTAGTAGAGCCCCAGGTAGCAGATCGATAGCACAGTCCCATGGCCGATGTGGAGGAAGATGGGTGGCAGCCTGCTTGCTAAATACATACTGGTAGTCCAGGTACTCCGCTGGGATTTCGGCTGTGGTTTCCACCTCGGGACTCTCAATCCTCGTGGAGGCTAATGACAAGGGAACAGAGACAGGTGGTGGTAGATGAGATATACAATTCTTGAGACAATGCTTACTCCAACTGATGATGTCGCATGGATCCCAGCGGAGTTCAGGATGGTGAAGATGGAGCCATGGACGTCCGAGGATGATGTCGACGGTGGAATTCTCCAGTACCAGGAGCTTAATACGTTGACGTGGTAGATGAAGGAGATCTAAACAGGCTTGATGAAGTTTCCAGACACGCCTGAGTCAAGTAGAGCAGATACACATAGGGTGCGTTCAGCAGTATGAACAGTTACTGGAATCAATGTAAGTTGAGCAGTTTCAACATCTGATTGAATAGTACTCACCACTGGACGTGGGGGCGTGTCTGGAAACTTCATCTCACAAGCCTGTTTAGATCTCCTTCATCTACCACGTCAACGTCATCATCCGGAATTTGCTGTTAAGACCATTCAAGGAAAACCACTTAGACGTGGGCGGATTCGCTACTCTTCACCATTCATCACTCTACAAATAGGATTGTTCCATCAAGAACGTATTAAGCTCCTGGTACTGGAGTCGATTTGCATGGGTTCTGGTACTGGAGAACAAGCTGCCACCATAGCGGACTGAGGAGCGGTTTCGGGGGGCTGGCAGGCGGCTAGACGCTGGGATACCCGAGCTGTACGTTGTAGAAAGGTCTCTAACCCGATGGAATCGTCGTACAGTGCCATTGCTGCACGAATATCTGGGTTGAGACCTTGCCTGTAGGCACCCAGCAGCGCGATCTCATTTCAGCCGCTAGCCGCCGCCAGCGTCCTGAAATGAATAGTGTACCCGTGCACCGAAGAAGATCCTTGTTGTAACCGGAACAGTTGATCAGAGACGGTGAGCGTGCTGATGGTAGTGCTAAATACTTCAGAAAAGTGACTGGTAAATTGTTCGAAAGAGTTAATAATGGAATTATCGGCATTCCATATTACCTTAGCCCATTGGAGAGCCTTTCCGGTAAGAAGAGAAATGAGGAATGCTACCTTTGAGTTTTCGGTGGGGAATTGTTGTGGTTGCATGCGAATGTAGAGCTGTACTTGAAGCAGGAAACCGCTACATTCAGCCGCTTCTCCAGCGAATGAGGTGGGTAAAGCCATGGGACTTCCTGAGACAGATGGCGGCATGGGTGTTGGAGAAAGTGCTGCTTGGAATGCGTTGATGAGTTCGGTGAGTGGATTCGGTGCCGGTGCTTCTTCGGTGTTCATAATGTTGTAGGTCTGGTCTGTATGTCTGGAAAAAAAGAAAATGTGCAACAAAGACATGACACTATAGTTTGTTTTTTTAAGTAGTTTTACTTGTTGAAAATTAATCATCTAAATTATTTATTTTTTAAGTCTGTTTCAGTGACTGGCGGAAACAAAAGGAGCCTGAAAGTAGAGAGAGAGAAGAGGGAGAAACAAGTGGGGCATTACATATCCCAAAAAAATACAAGATATAATAAAAAAGAAAAGAAAAATGAAAATGCATAATATGTTTAGAATTCTGTTATTGTTCATCTTCACCATTAATTGTTAATATAGTTTTAGAATTGTAATTATTCCAATTATTTTGTAAATATTTTGTAAATATTTGTTATTAAAGGGGCTGTAAGATAAATAAAAATTGTTTTAATGGTTCCTTGTGGTCCTGCAGATTATTAAAAGTAAACATATTACTCATTTGCCGCATTATTTGTCAGGAAAATTGGGGCAGACACTATGTAATCAATCAATCATCAAACAAACATTTGGACCAGCTAAGACCAGCCTGACCAGTTTAAACCAGCCTGGCTGACCAGCTAAGACCAGCCTAGCTGACCAGTTAAAACCAGCTAAGACCAGCCTGACCAGCTAAGACCAGCCTAACCAGCTAAAACCAGCTTGACAAGCTAAAACCAGCTTGACCAGCTAATAAAAGTGGTCAAAACCCCTCTAAAACCAGCTTGATAAACTACCTATGACCAGCTTAAGCTGGTTTAAGCTGTTTTTTTTCAGCAGGGGAGTGTGCTTTTCTAAATATAATCAGCATGTTAAATGTGCCACAAGAGCGGCCAATACTTTGAACAGTGTTTACTTTAACTTCAATGGATATAGAGCCTACCCTCTTTTCTGTCTTGGACAGTCTGACTATCTATCACTTTTTCTTGTTCCAGCATACAGCCCCATTATTAAAAAACTGAAGCCCATTACAAAAACGGTGGTAACCTGGCCTGAGGACTCTACATTACAACTGCAGGATTGTTTTGAAAGAACTATCTGGAGATTTTTTTTATGACCAAGATTTTCACAAATACTCTTCTCTGTTACATCAGGACCTGTAGTGAAAATGTAACTATTAAAGATAACACGTTTTTTGATTGATGATTCATTCCTGTTATTAAAGACTTGAATTAGAGGCCTATAATAAAAAATTATTAACTGCTCTGTCAAAAGCTCTGTCAGTTTTTTTACTTTCACTTTCTGTGTAGTGAATTGACAGAGGTTCAAACGTTCACTGGCATAACGCTTGTGCAAAGTTTGTACAGTTCTTGTGTGATATCCATTGGCTCACCTTCATGGTTTAAAGTGCTCCTATTATGCCTTTTCAAATATGACCTTTCATGCAGTGTGTCATGTAGCTGTATATGAACATATACTATCTGCAAAGTTGTGAAGCTGATAGTGCACGATAAATAAAGTTATTGTCTATCAAAAAAAAGAGTCAGCTCACAAACGCCTGAATGAGTCATCAGGAATTCGAATCTTTTTCTGTTATGGCTGCACATCACGAAGTAGCACATTTGCATAATGTCCGCCCACGTTCTACGTCGCGAACAACTTGCCCGGCCACAAACAGTAAATTTCCATGTGGTTTACGTCATGTCGAGAAGATGCTGTATCATAAGCTGTGAGTAAATTTGTTTTTATATTCACTTCCAAAAGATGAATCTACAAAGACTGTATTTTCTAGCAAAAACGTTCAAAATGTGTAGTGGTGTATGTTATGTTTTGTAACAATCCTGTACATGTCTGGCTAACTCACGCTTCTGTAGTTCAGCTGTGGGCCCACTGTAGTCTAAAAATTTGTGATTGATGCAGCTTGACTGTCCGCCTCATTAGTTGGAGTAATGATAAAGGATGGCGCCCAAAGCAGCTTTTACACCAAATGCGGAAATCGCTGTGGTATGAAACCCATTCATTTCAATTGCTTGTGCCACATGAGGACGGCTTGTTTCTGCATCGACCAGAGCGCACTGCTGGCGCGCAAGGGCCACGCTCAAAGTTCAAATGAGTTGAACTTTTGCCACTGTGCTTTGAAGGGCTGAACTGAACCCAGAGGCCAGCACAGCACTTTCCGTGTTCAGTGTGAAAGCCGCTTAATACATTATACAATGTTGAAGTTTACAACATAGAGGCCCGGTTTGCTTACATAAGCAAATTGCGAGCACTTTACACAGTAGTCTGTGCTAACTTGTCGATCAGCCACTTCAACTCACGGAAAGGAGGGGTTTAGAGAGACTGATTCTTCAAACTGCTTCGCACGAGTCGTTTACGAATCATTTAGAAATTAGGTAAAATTAAATCTATTTTTAGAGAAAACTAAAGTGTTTTTTAACCTGGCATACATGTAAACCTGTTTTAGGAGTCTCATAAAACAATATTAGCAACCTTTAAAATGGCATAATAGGAGCACTTTAAAACAAATATTTCCAATATTGAGATGTCACCCTATAAGCTTAGAGAGAAATGCAATCTTCATACAGATAACATAATCACAGAGTGTTTGAATTTGTTTTGAATTTATTCTTTTTAAAGTTAACCTTTTAAAATTTCTATAGATATATTCGTCATTTGAGGCATCCACATGAATTTTAGTTCTTTTTTGTGATTCTCTCCAGAGTCAGACATGGCAGAAAACACGTCCTGTTCGTTTTCATTATTTTACAAAAACAACGTTTTGCTGTTATTAGCCTATGTGTTTACGAGATGTTTCATTATCAGGAAAAATCGCATGGGCGCCTCCCTGTCACGCAGAAGGTACATTCCACACTCAGCACAAACAGGTTCATCAAAATAAATCTTCACCAGTCTACATCCGAGCCAGATGCATTTATAATCCATAAATTGATATTTGATGTTTTAAAATGATCTAATAGACCGATGCCACTCTAATTCTTTGATTAGTTGTTGATGATCAAGATTAAACAGATGCCACTCTTATAAAAAGCTAACACGGTCACACAAACTATATTATAATATTATAAATAATAATAATAATAATAATAATAGCAGTTGCCTTGGAAAATAAAATCAGTGTGGTTGTATTGCGTCCACCTAATTACACCTATTTGCAATTGACTTTTAATTTTCCAATTACCTCAAACAGGTCGGTCAAGGACAGCCAGAGGGCCGGATGTGGCCCGGGGACCATACAATGCCCAGGTCTGGCCTACGCAATGATTAAAGTCAGGCAAACTTAATGTACAACCTCTTTGAACAAATATAACCTACATAATGAAAAGGCAATGCAAAATCTAATACTTGGAAATGCATTTAAGACTTTTTAATACTTTTTAGGGCCTTAGTTTTCTCTAATTTGATTGATCAACTTTTAATACTTAATAAGACCCCAAAAACACCCTACAGTAACAATCAAACAGCATAACCAGATAGTCTTGGAACAAGCATATTCCTGATACAACTATAGCTTTAAGGACAGCATGTTCCCAATACAACGATATAGAGCGAGCGTGTCCAATGTCTGAACAGGAACAACAGTGAACTGACTTAACTGAACAATGACCGTTTACCATTTCTCTTTGAAGCTGTGCCACAGCAGGAATGATTTTGTTCGCACCATGATCATTATTCCTGTCTATCGCCCCAAGCTGCTAAAATAAAGGGTACCTGACTTGATAGGTTAAAGCACGCAACAGTGTTGCTAATGACAACAGATAAGTATGGCATATTGTCAGTATAATCGCATAGCTTAGCATGAGCATTTAGCTGGAAAATAACTCAATAGCCTAAGCAACATTAGCAAGCATGTTACCAGTAATCTTAGCTTCCTGAAGACATTCAGAGATAAATGGAGAGTGAAACATAGCCAGCTGAGACGTGGAGCTTGATCTCTTAATTCTTCATGTGGGGAGTAAGATCCCATCTAAATTATTCTTAGTCTGAACTCATGGAGTCCATATCATGCATAAAGCAATGCTACTTCTGAATCCGGCACTTATGATCAATGTGCGAAAAAACTTGCACTTACCCCACCGTCCCTTACTTACGGCCGCCAGAGTGATCTCTTTTGGTTTAATACGTGTACAACAGCTTGTGCAGGGCAGTGCCTATTATTTCAAGTAAAAAAAAATGTTGAGACATGTTAATGCAGCGACAAGCATGTTTCACAGATAGTACAGTAACACAGATAGTGTTGTACATTGCCAACTAAACAACTAAAAGAGCCTAAGCAACGTGGATAACATCAAAAAGAACTTAATTTGTGAAGACATTTGAGAGAGTGAAACATAGCAGCTGTGACAAGGATGCTTGATCTCTTGATATCCTTCTTGGGGATAAAGTTCCCCTCTGGACTTGTTCTTGAGTTGGTCACATAACTCGTGGAGTCCATGTCAATAATGTAGTGAAGCTTGAAGTAATGCCAACTCAGTCACTTCTGAATCAGGCAGCTTATAATTAATGCAGTGAATTTGCGTGTTCAAGTTAAGGAGAAGTCCACTTCCAAAAAGATTCACATATAATTTACTCACCCCTTGTCATCCAAGATGTTCATGTCTTTCTTTCTTCAGTCGTAAAGAAATTGTGTTTTTTTGAGGAAAAAATTTCAGCATTTTTCTTTATATAATGGACTGATATGGTGCCCCGATTTTGAACTTCCAAAATACAGTTTAAATGCGGCTTCAAACGATCCCAAATGCGGATGTAAACTATCCCAGCCAAGAAAGAAGGGTCTTATTTAGCGAAACGATTGGTTTTCATTAAAAAAAGTACAATTTAAATACTTTTTATTCTTAAACGCTCATCTTGCCTTGCTCTCATCAAACCCTGTGTATTCTGACTCAAGACAGTTAGGGTATGTCGAAAAACTCCAGTCGTATTTTCTCCCTCAACTTCAAAAATCATTTCAAAATCATCCTACATCGCTGCAGAAGTACCGACCCAGTCTTTGCAAAGTGAACATGCAAAGAAGATCAAACACCCTTAACAAAAAAGGTAAAACAGCGATATAGGACGATTTTAAAGTTGAGGGAGAACATGAGATGGGAGTTTTTCGACATTCTGTCATAAACCGAAAAAAAAAAAAAAAAACAGTCCATTTAGAGTAAGACAAGAAGAGCGTTTGACATTAAAAAGTATATAAATGGTATTATTTTTATTAAAACAACCGATCGTTACGCTAGATAAGACCCTTCTTCCATCAGCCCATTATATGAAGAAAAATGCTGAATTTGTTTCCTTAAAAAAACATAATTTCTTTACGACTGAAGAAAGAAAGACATGAACATCTTAGATGACAAGGGGGGTGAGTACATTATATGTGAATCTTTATGTTGGAACAAGAGTAATCCAAGATAGACGAGGGTCGATCAGTGGCGAACTTAATCCTGGGGGCTAGGCAAAAGGGTTATCCTATAAACATGCGAGAGATCCAGGGCAGGCAGTGAAACTGACTAAACGAGATAACTAGGCGAGAATACAGAAAACCAGACAAAACACAGGAAACTACGAAATGGCTCCGTAAAGACACTAACACTAGGAGAGTGCTAAATGCAATGTACAATACTTGGCAATTAGGAAAAGGAAGTCCAAGGCTTATATAGTGTGCTTGACTGGTTACAGCAGTGTGTGTCATCAGTGCAATGAATGATGGGAAAGGTAGTCCGGTGTGTGGTGCAACAGTCTGTGTAATGTGAAATGGCAAGTCGACCTCTGGTGATTAATACTAAAGGAACTTATATATGAGTTCTGTGGTAGGTGTCACATTCCTATAGGTAGACAAAGATCAGCTGAGAGGTTAAAGAGGACCATAAATCTATTTGGCTTGATGTATAGTCACCTTGCTCTCTACAAAATGTATTATTTGTTAGAAGTTTCAAGGTAATTAAGGCATTATGTGAGAACAGAACTGTATGTAATATATGGAAGGCCTGGTCTATATGTAAGATAGAGGGCAGTGCTGACTTGTTATCTTCTCTAACCCATATTTACAATAACCCAGATTTTTTGCCTAGTCTCTCAGATTCCAGTTTTAAAACTTGGAACTTTTTATGGGATATGCAGACCTGGTGATTTGTTTGTTGAAGGTTATTTAATGTCTTTTGAAGATTTCGTTATAAAATATAACCTGCCTAGATTTAATTTTTTTAAAAGTACTACTCTTATCACTAACTCCTCCATGTCAGTTACAGAGAAGATTTTGCTGAATCCCCCATCGTGTAAGCAGATCTCATATTTTTATAACGCCCTTTGCTCATATGAAGTGGTGAACACCCAAGAGCTTAGAACATTATGGGAGGGGGAGCTTGTAGTTGCTCCAATGTAGTTGCTGTAGAACAGGGGTAAAGTGATGAAAAGAGGGGGTTTTGGTAATGCGGACAGCTGGATTTTGGACAAGTTGGAGCTTATGGAGGGATTTCTGGGGGAGACCAAAGAGGAGAGAATTACAGTAGTCAATATGGGAGGAAACCAAGCTGTGAACAAGAACAGAAGTAGAATGGGCGGAGAGAGAGAGGGACGAAGACGATTAATATTGTGGAGATGGAAATAAGCAGAGCCGGTAATATTATTGATGTGTGACTGAAATGATAATGAGCTATCAAGGATGGCACCCAGACTCTTAACCTGAGGGGAGGGAGAAACTGAGGAACCGTCAATAGTGAGAGTAAAACTGTTGACTTTGGATAATAAGGATTTAGTGTCAATGAGGAGAATTTCTGTTTTGTCAGTATTCAACTTAAGAAAATTGAGGGTAAACCAAGACTTTATTTCATTTAGGCAGCTAGTGAGGGAAGAGGGTGGAAGTGAAAAGTTAGGTTTTCTAGAAAGATAGAGCTGGGTGTCATTGCCAAAGCAGTGAAAATGAATGTTATATTTACGAAAAATATTTTTTTCAAGTATTTTAGAAATAAAGGGAAGGTTAGAGATAGGGCAGAGATTATTATAGTCGTTGGGATCTAAACCAGATTTTTTTCAGTATGGGGGTAACAGTAACAGTTTTAAAGAGTGAGGGTACAATTCCAGTGGAAAAAGAAGAGTGAATAATGGCAGTTATGAGGGGGAGCAGAAAAAGAAGGCAAGATTTAACCAGGGCTGTAGATAGAGGGTCCAGCTGACATGTAGAGGGCTTGAATTTTTGGATGAGGTCAGAAATTGCTAAGGCATCAGGAGGATGTAAAGTAGAAAATAACGGAATTACTCTGTTTGATTACCTGTTGCTGTCTTGCTCTGCCTCTGTATTATTGAGGATTATTGAGTTTACTGATTACCCCTGTTTGGATTGTTTGCCTGTGTGGACTGTTTTCAAGGTTTGACCCTTTATCTGCCTTTTGACTATCGCTCTCTGGATTACCCCTGTTGCTACGGTTGCTCTATTGGACTGTTTGCTCGGTATTTGACCCACTGCCTGCTTAAACTCTCTGCTGCTTGGATTACGTTCGTGTTGTGTATGCTATTGGACTGCCTTTCCGGTATTGACCCTCTGCCTGCTTTTGTGTACTCTGCTTCCTTTAATAAACACCCGCATTTGGATTCTACCTCTGCCTCAGCGTCCTTGTTACAGAATACTTCGCCTACCAAGAATCCAGCGGAAATTACAGAACACACGAACTTAAATATGAACCCAGCAGTATCTCGTCTCCTTTGCCTTCGTCAAGGCGACAGGGCGATAGAGGAATATGTGGAGGACTTCTGTGGACTTTACGACCTTGTGGGTTTTAATGACACTGCTTTAAAGGACATTTTTCGCAATGGTTTAAATGATCCCATTCGTTTGTGGCTACCTGGAGGGAAGATTCATTGGTCTCTGGAAAAATATATTGATCATGCCCTGCTTTTAAGTGGATCCTCATTTACTGTGGGGACTGCGGATGAGAGACCACGTGATCCTCCAGTAGTCACCATACCACAGCCTGTTTAAGCCACGTCCACCAAGCCAAAGCCCGCTCACGTCATGTCTGCCGCTCCAAAGCCCACTTACGCCATGCCTGCCACTCCAGGGCCTGCTCACGCCATGCCTGCCCGTCCAGAGTCTGCACCTGTAATGGTCGCCCTCCTACAACCAGTTCACAAGATGGCTGCCATCCCCGAGCCAATCCACAAGATGGCCGCCATCCCCGAGCCTGTCCACAAGATGGCCTCCATTCCAGAGCCTGTCCACAAGATGGCCGCCATCCCCGAGCCTGTCCACAAGATGGCCTCCATTCCAGAGCCTGTCCACAAGATGGCCGCCATTCCAGAGCCAGTCCACAAGATGGCCGCCATTCCAGAACCAGTCCACAAGATGGCCGCCTTCCCAAAGCCAGTTCACAAGATGGCCGCCATCCCAGAGCCAGTTCACAAGATGGCCGCCGTCTCCAAGCCACTCCACAAGATGGCCGCTGTCTCCAAACCACTCCGCAAGATGGCCACCATCCCAGAACCCGCGGCCAACTCTCGGAAGCCGCTGCCCGCAGTCAGCTCTCGGACGCCGCCTATGGTCATGATGGCCCACGTGCTGGACTCACCCCTAATAGCTGTATGGGCAGCTAAAATGGCGCTCCATCACGTCACGACTGCTACCCCAGGGTCAAGTCAAGCTCCAGGGTCAAGTCAAGCCTCCAAGTCCGGTCAAGCTTCCAAGTCCGGTCAAGCAACAGAGTCAAGTCAAGCAACAGAGTCAAGTCAAGCCAAAGCTGCTGTTCTCTATGAGTCAAGCCAAGACACAGCTGTTCCCCATGAATCAAGCCAAGTCACAGCTGTTTTCCACGAGCCAAGCCAAGATACAGCTGTTCTTCTCCATGAGTCAAGCCAAGATACAGCTGTTATTCTCCATGAGTCAAGCAAAGATACAGCTGTGCCCCACGAGTCAAGCCAAGTCACAGCTGTGCCCCACAAGTCAAGCCAAGTCACAGCTGTGCCCCATGAGTCAAGCCAGGTCACAGCTGTGCCCCACGAGTCAAGCCAAGTCACAGCTGTGCCCCACGAGACGAGCCAAGTCACAGCTGTGCCCCACAAGTCGAGCCAAGTCACAGCTGTTCCCCACAAATCAAGTCACGTCACAGCTGTTGTTCCTGAGTCAAGTCACGTTACAGCTGTTGTTCCTGAGTCAAGTCAATTTACAGCTGGGTTGTCTATGTTATGTCAAACCACAGCTGATTTCCATGAACCTAGCCGTTACAGCAGATCTTCACGAGTCAAGTCAAATTGCTGCTGTCTTCCCTGAGCCAAGCCAAGCCACAGTTGATCTTCATGAGCCAAGTCAAATTGCTGCTGTCGTCCATGAGCCAAGCCAAGCCACGGTTGTTCTTCATAAGCCAAGTCAAGTTGCTGCTGTTGTTCCTGAGCCAAGCCAAGCACCGGTTGATCTTCATGAGCCAAGTCAAGTTACAGCAGATTTTCATGAGCCAAGTCAAGTTGCCACTGTTATTCCCGAACCAAGTCAAGCCACAGCTGACCTTCATGACGGCCCAGGCCCTCCAGTGTTCCACTGTCTGCCATTGCTCCACAGCCCAGGTCCTCCAAGTTTCCACTTTCTGCTACTGCACCACGGCCCAGGCCCTCCAGTGTTCCACTGTCTGCCATTGCTCCACAGCCCAGGTCCTCCAAGTTTCCACTTTCTGCTACTGCACCACGGCCCAGGCCCTCCAGTGTTCCACTGTCTGCCATTGCTCCACGGTCCAGGTCCTCCAAGGTTCCACTGTCTGCCACAGCTCCATGGCCCAGGTCCTCCAGGGTTCCACTGTCTGCCACAGCTCCACGGCCCTGGTGCTCCAAGGTTCCACTGTCTGCCACAGCTCCACAGTCCAGGTCCTCCAGAGTTCCACTGTCTGCCACTGATCCACGGTCCAGGTCCTCCAGTGCTTCACTGTCTGCCACTGCTCCATGGTCCAGGTCCTCCAGTGCTTCACTGTCTGTCCCTGCTCCACGATCCAGGCCCACCTCCTCTACATGGACCTGGCCCTCCGTCCCCACCCCCTGTTTTGTCTCTGTTCCCCCACCCTCCTGGACTGTTGTTGTTTGAGCGCCAGGGGTCGCTCCTGGGGGGATTCTGTAACGCCACGCCAGCAGAGGGAGCCCTCACCCACTGACTGACTGTTGCTGCTCCCTCTGCTGCTTTGTCTGTTACTTCCTGTTTGGTGGCCATAAAAGGAGGCCATTTTCAAACAGGAAGCTGCGAAGTATTGTTTTGCTCTTGCGGACTCTACCAAGCGTTTTCCCTGTTTCATTGCCCTGTTTTTTGTCATTGCCACGGTTTTGTTTTATTGTCATAGTTTTGCTTTTTGTTTCATTGCCATAGTTTTGTCTAGTTTTCATTTCCTTGTTTATTTGTTACTTTTGGACTGCTCTCGCTGGTTTTTGGACCCTGCCTGTTTTGTGGATTACGTTATTGTTTTGCCTTCGTCACTCTGTTTGTCTGGATACTGACCCTGCCTGTCTGACTACGATCTGTAAATAAAGCTCGCACTTGGATCTTACACGCTTCCTACGAGTCCTGCTTGTTACACATGGACTGTTTAATGACCAGTGAGTAGTTACATGTGTAATAGCCTACTGTGTAAGTATTCTATGAATTTTTATACAAATAAGAGAAATAAAAATCAATATGGAAATGCATTTAAGAAATAAACTCATGAAAAAAACAAAAACATTCTTTTATTATTTTATTTTAGCGGTTTGGTCCCATATTGATTGCCTGTATGGGATCCAGTTAAAAAAAAAACTGGTTTACAGCAGGTTTGTCTTTTAGGTCTTTTCCTTCATTCCTGGGAATTCACAGTAAAGAACTAATAATTATAGGACTTTGGCTCCAGTGGATTAAACTGTCTGCCGAATGTCCTCCACCTTCGATATTTAGTTTTATAAAATTACAATCAGTCATTTCTAAGTGTGACTTAAGTTACTTAGTCCAGGGAGTGAATTTTGGAAGGGGGCAGGAGGGAATGTTCTTAGACAGCAGAACTTTACAGTTTTTCTTAGTTGTTTACACACAATTACTTGTACTTGAGACACAATGACTACAACATGTAACTGATGCACCAACCCCCTCCACCAATTCTGCTAAACTACAAGCACAATTCCTGCTTTACGCTCAAATTGCAGGTTTAAAACACACTCTTTTCAAAACACTACACACAATTCTCTGCATTTGGCACAATTTTCATGAAGAAAATCTCTTGTTTTCACAAGGAACACACTGTCATTCAAAATTGTAAAGTCAGTTGCCCTACTTTGCATACTAACTCATCACATGGGTAAACACCTGTCACATAATTGCAATTTAGAAATCAGAGCTTTATAAAAGGGCAACAGGTGAGCTCTTCTGTTTTGGAGCAATGGATGCCAACGTTGGAAACAGGAGGAGGAGGAGGAGGAGGAGGAGGAGGAGGAGGGAGGAGGAGGAGGAGGAAGAGAGCCAGAGGAGGTGAGGAGGAAGAGGAGGAAGAGGAGGAGGAGGGAGGAGGAGGAGGAAGAGGAAGAGGAGGAGGAAGAGGAAGAGGAGGAGGAATGTAATCTCTGATGAGATCAAAGCCACTTTGATTGACCATGTGGTCAACCATGGTCTAACAATGAGGGAGGCTGGGCAAAGAGTACAGCCAAATTTGAGCAGGTACACTGTAGCATCCATCATCCGGACTTTCCGAAATGAGAATAGGTAAGAAATCTCACTGTACTCAATGAGTACATTACTGTAGTACAGTACTGCCTGTGGACTGTTCTGTAGACTGTGAAAATACTGTAAAGTATGTTTCAAGTACTTCGGAAATGTATTCCTACTTTGTATTCCTACACAGTAAGCCTATTTACAGTATTTTACAGTATACTATTTGTATTGCAGAACTGAAAGATTACCAACACAAGGTGGTCTGGAACGTCTTCTGTCTCCTACACAGGAGACTGAAATCATAAACATGGTTCTAGAAAATAACGCCATAACATTATGGCAAATACAAAGAAAAATAATAGAAAACAACAACATATTTCAAAATATTGATAGGGTAAGCTTATCAACACTGGACCGTCTCTTGCACAGAAATAATCTGAGGATGAAGTAGGTCTACAGGGTGCCATTTGAACGTAATTCAGAAAGAGTCAAAGAATTGCGATATAACTATGTGCAAGTAAGTCCCATACAATCCCACAACTGATGCATACTCTCAACACTGTATAAATTACAGTATACATATTTCAGTACTGTACAGTAATCATACTCTGATTGTGCTTCACAATAGTGACCACTCCAAGTCTGTATTACATATCATGTGTGTTTCAGAGAGTCCTTGAGCTAGAGGTGGCTGCAGTGGAGCACCAGCTCATCTTCATTGATGAGGTTGGATTCAACCTCACAAAAAGACGAAGGCGGGGAAGGAATGTCATTGGCCAGTGTGCCATTGTTGAAGTCCCTGGCCAGCGTGGTGGGAACATCACAATGTGTGCAGCAATTACCAACCATGGTGTCATCATCACCATGCTACCCTTGGCCCCTACAACACTGCCCATCTGATCACATTCCTGGAAATCCTACACAACACACTCATTCCACCAGATCAGATAGATGGCCCAGAGCAGCTCAGGTATGTTGTCATTTGGGACAACGTCACCGGGCTGCTCTGGTTTCACTGCCCACATTAGTCTCCACATCAGTGATCAACTGGTCCACACACACGTATACCCCTTCTCCAAGCTATGGAAGATGCAGTTATAAATGTCTATTCATGTGATGGTTTGTGTGTGTCATTTGAAAACAAAATACCATTTTGAAGAAATTACATTGTTTTGAATGTAAAGTTTCATTTTGCAGGAGAATTGTTTTGAATGGTTTTTGGCCAAGGGTTGTGCCCAATGTGTGCGTGTTTTTTGATTTGTGTGTAGAGTTCTGACAATATGAGGCATGCTTTCAGAAAATGTGTGTAAACAATTGGGAAAAACTGTATATAGTTCAACAGTTTTATTTTTTCAAGGTTTAAGTGGTCTTAAGGATTAGATTTAAATGAGAACAAAGAAAATGCATTAAAACAAATTTTATTATTGTGAATCCTTACAAGTCAGGAACACAGAAGTTGTTGTGACTTTCATTAAGTAAATGAATGTAACTTTTACTTTTCCACTCAAGTTTTTAAGAATACACAGAGTATATTATAGACTCAGTAAGTATAAGTACAGCATAAGCAAGGAAGCCATCAGACTCAGTAAACTGGAACTCTGGAAACTGGAAGACTGAAAGCTTTAGACAGAAAGAGAAATTTCAGATCAGTAAGTGTATTTTAGATGTGCTCAGTTTATCACATATTAATATTTTTTTATACAATCAAACAAATCTTTACTGCTCTCTCTATCTCTTACCTGGCAAGACCAGTGCAGTTCGAAGAACTCTGACTGCTAAAATGTTTTAAGGTGATCTCTTTAAACTCATCATTGCTATTGCTAATAATCCTGATGTCCGTAACTGTAAAATCTTCAGTGGGCGATATTAGCAGCTCAATTTTCTCGGAATCACATTCATGATCTTCAAGGTTGATCACAACCCTTACCAAAAAGAAGTATACTTCAAGTTTATTTTATTAAGTATACTTGAGTAAAGTTCAAGTATATTTTTAAGTATACTTTATGTAGTAAGTATACAAATATCAGCATACTAGTAGTATACTTTTCAGTTTACTACTTTTATACTCCTTGGGACTAAATTGGCCCACTTTCTAGTATATAAAAGTATACTTTTAAGTATACTTTAAGTATAACAGTAGTAAACTTTGAGTACACAACTAGTTTACATCTATGTTTTCAGTTTGTACTGCAAGTATACTAAAAGTGAACTAATAGGTATACTGATAGTTTACTAATTAAATACTTCTTTATGCATTTTTAGTACACTTTCAAGTAAAGTCCCAGTAAACTACAAGATTAGTAGTTTTATACTTTAAGTATACTCGTAAGTTTTCTTTAAGTGAACTTTATATCATACTTTAAGTATACTACTATGTCCCTATTTAGGTATTAATTTGTATATATTTTGTTATATGAATATCTGAACATAATAAACATTATGAATAACTTAGTGTAATATGTAGACAACATTGTCTTTGTTTGTAAAGCATTTTACAAAATTAAGATATCCAGGGAATTAACATAATTGGTTGAAAGTATCTAGGCCTCAAAGCTAGATACACAAACCTCAAGAACGGTGGCAATCAGCCAAATATTAAAAAGATTAGATCTGTACGTCACAGTACAACAAATAACTAACAGTAACGACAAAACAACAACAAAAAATGTTTAAATGAAGTCAGCAAACAGCAAAACAATAATCCTATAACAGTAACAGGATAATTTATTCATGCTGCAATGCATGCTGGGAACTTACAAAGCCTTAAAATTTCAACAATATGAAATTCTTTGCTCAGACAACTGTGTTTGACTAGTTGGGACAACATTAGTGTAATTTTATTGGTCTGACAAGGGTTTTTAGTTTTAAAAAAACAGCATTTTTTTAGTGTTTGAGACAAAATGTTTCGTAAAATGGAAAATATGTATTTGCATTTTTTACAGTGTGGAAGCATCTGTTTTCGTTTCTTCGCTTGTGTTTTGGAAATTTTGTACAGAAGATGTGTAATAGCATCTCTCATGTATAACAATGAAAACAGATTCTCAGAGCACAAGTATAGCTCAAATACTTTTTCTAAGTATAAATCAAGTATACTTAAATGTAATTTTAAGTATATTTCTGATAAGTATATAAAGCACATTTCTGAGAAGTACATAAAAAGTAGACTGAAAGTATACTATCCTTTTTTTTATTTTAAAAGAAGTATACTAATAGCACACTTCAATAAACTTCTTTTTTCGTAAGGGAAAACAGGAAGTGATGTTGAAAACAGTCCCAATGTCATCACTGAGAGATGTAATTTCAGTTGCTTCAGTATACTGCAGTTTTGCTGGAAAAAAAACTCTTAAAATGTACTTTCTCCCCAACACTGGTGCCATATTCTTTTACTGTGCCAGAGTACACTGTACGACACTTGTTTTTACCTATGAGTTGCATTGCATCTGTCAGCAGGAAAAAAAGAGATTTGAAAGGAAACTCATCTTGATAAGTTGAACTGCCGTTACTTTTCTGAAGCAACTCCTTGAAGTTTCTACGAAATGTAGGACTAGCTCCTGCATAGCTCTGCAGTGCAGCCATGTGCTTCGGTGTAATATCTGGAATGGCCGTCTTGCATGTTGGATTACTTTGCTACATAGTTTTAAAATCTACATTGTTGTTAAGCTCTGTGTCCAGGAGACCTCCAGGTTTTGTGACCATTTGCAACATTTCTTTCCGACATTTCTGGAATGAGTAATCAGCAACTTCAGGAAACATGCCCATTTCTAGCACTTTTCCATCTATCTGGACCACAGACTGAAAGCACAATTTGGAATCACAGAAGAAAAAAAATCAAAGACTTATAAACTTCACAAATTTGATGAGTTTTCCAAGTTAAACATTTCAAAGTAGTGGTGATAAATGTGAGAGCTTACAGTGTATAAGAGCACCAAGAGAAAAGCAGGAAACCTCAAACCTCCCATTGTATTAGCTGACGTATGTGGACAAATCTAGACAAAGACAATACCATGAAAAACAGGCTAAAAATAAAGTTGTAATCCGAACAAATATATAATCCAATCCAGCACAAACAGAAACAAAATTGCAAGATAAAAATTAATGAAGTACTACAAATAAAGAAAGCTCAAAAATAGCTGATGTGCAGGATGCATTAAATTTTGTTAGAAACATTAACCTTAAACCAAAAACAAAAAATAAAATAAAGAAAATAAAGAAAGAAAGAATACACACATCGTACACAGAAAAAAGCAGCACTCACCATTATAATATGCCTGGTATTTTTAAAGTGATTTAAACATTGAGAAAGAAAATGGTCTGAACTGCAGGGTGTTCGCAAAAAATAAAAAACATTCCAGGAAAGCTTATCAGGGGCTGTACTCTGCCATTTCCTTCCTATTTTCAATCGCTACGGTGATTAGCAGTGGGCAAAGCCAGAGAGTACAATCAAATTGAGAAGAATCTCATAGCAGAGGATTATTCAAAAGAAGAACAAATTAAACATGAAAAAATGAAAGGTGGTAAACTAGTAATTGTTAGTCATGCGTAGAGATTAAAAAAATAATAATAAAGGGTTCTTATATTTCACTCAAAACCAGACAAGTAAAAAAATTATACAGAACAACAACCAGTCTATTATTTGGCAGTCTATAAAATTACATTACACATAGTACCAGAATCTACTGTAGGCAGTGGTTCACAAATTGTCTTTTTGTGCCATTTTTGTGCTATTTGACCCTAATTTTCCTGTTACCATAATCACGCAGAACACCGACCAGATTCATAACAATAGTAATGTTAGATGTTACATTAGATATATATTTTGGCATACGTTTTTGAAAAATCTCTGATTAGCCTTAGTTCTACCAGAATCATGTATAAAACCCTCTTATACTTATTTTACTTTATGTAGAACAGATAAACATTGTTTATATTTAGGGCATGTTTTAAAATGTTTTTTAGATTGTAGAATGCTTACAATGACAGTCACTACATGATTTACATTGTAGAATGTTTATAGAAAAAATAGACTTTAACATAATAAAATTAACGTTAAATTTCTTTAAAGTTCTCCTTATGGTGCAACTCTCTGTCCTGGCAAATGAGGCAAAGAGATGAGTCAGATACGTGTTAGAACAATGAAAGTATGCTGAAGATATGTTAAAAGAACAATACAATCGAAGAATTGAGAGCCTTACAAGGATCAGAACTGGAGAATGAGAGGAGGAAGTTTTTATGCCAGAAATAATTGGAAGTTTGGGTGGATCTAAGTAGCCGGGAGCAAATACAGAGATTTTATTTTTTTTAAGCAAGGCTTTGAGTGAACATGTGAATGAATACTTCTGTGGCACGGGTTCTCAGTTTTTTACTTCTTGGGAAATTCATTGAAGTGATGTTTCAACTGTCCAGTCAAATCACTGGCATAATGACTTGCTTTTTTAATTATAAATAAGTTGAGAACAACAACAACAACAAAGAGAAAAGAAAATATTTTTATGATTAGAAAATATTTTTATGATTATCTTTTTACTATTATTACCATTAGTATTCTGGAAAGACATTTATCCCTTTTTGGGTGGGTGCTAAAAGACCTGGGCCCCCATTACAGTTTTTCTCAATTGCTTAAACACATTTCTTGAAATTATGCCTCGCTTTTGCAAAACTCTAAACACAAATCCGTAACTTCTAACTCAATTCCCCGAACTTACTATATTCAGGTCAAAATGAAGCTCTCCACTCAAAACAATTCAATCTTGCTGAAAAAAACAAACTTTGCTCTCAGACATGACACACAAACCCTCAAAAACACATACACTACAACACAGTTTTACACACTGATGAGATCAATTCAAAACAATACTACGAAAACTGGTAACAAGTGTTGCTTGAAAAAAAAAAAATTCACATGATGAACACAACAAATGTATGCATTTGCAAGTGTTTTAATCCTTAATTTATTGTACTGTAGACAACAAAAATAATTGTTCTGCCCCAGCATCCTGTCTTTGGTCTGGAACAGGCCAAAGAACCTCCTCAACATCACAGACTAAATTGGCCCTGGACAGGCAGCAGTGGTAAAATCCTCTTGCAAGCCTGATCCAACCCTGGCATGCATCAACTAAAATATATGAGACTGCTTGTTTTCTTGCCATTGCCCTTCCTATTTCTCTTCCATGTTGTTGTCATCATCCTCCTCCTTCGTCTCATCCTCTTTCTCTTTTACCTCCTACTCTTCCTCTTCGAAATTTCACATTACTGTATGCGGGGTTTATGACTGAAAAAGACCGGATAGGATTCACACTTACAATTTTAGTAGTCGTCGTCGGACAAAAAAAAAAATATATATAAATAGATAAAAAAAAGAAATAAATAAAATACAAATACATTACAAAGTCACTGTGAAATAGAAAAGAAAAAGAAATAAGAGTAAAGGCGGAAATATAAATTAGAAAGTCCACTGTCAGAATTTGTAACTCTTGTGTTGTCCTCTGTCTATATATGCTTTCCAGTTGAAGGTTCATGAGATGTTGAGATGTACCTTTGAGCTGTTTCAGAGAACTGCTTTATCATTGGTTGATCTGTAGTTTCTACATTAGTGAAAGTCAATATTCACTTGAACAATTCATGGCAAATTTACAAAAAGTCTAATAGAAATGTGTAGAATATGCTTGACAGTTTATGACAACTAGATCAAAAATTTAGCATTTACTGTAAAGACATATTCCATGAGCTAATGACTTGATATTTTGAGGGGTAATATAGCACAGAGAACTATATACATGTAATACATTTTGAGCAACATGACAATAGGAACTGATAATGTAGGAAACCGCAGACAAATCAGTTGCATAATCAGTTGCATGAACATACCAAAGCAAACGCAATTTGTTTTTAAAAAATTAGAAACATTTTATGATGTGCACAAGTGACTAGATGATGTGGAGGTTCAACAAGTAGTTTTGAGAATTTCATTTCTGATCTGAGAAATGCACCAAACTGTAAGCTGACTTTGGCCCTTTTATCTCCATCGAAGGTTCTGATTGATGTGTGATAAATTTTGACTCCTAGTGTTTCCACTTGGGTAATTGTGTGCTAATTGAGCTCAAACTTTGCAGACTTGAGTGAACAATATTGAATACTAGTGCTTTCTAAATGACCACATGGGGTAAGCACTAAGAAATGTAGGGATTTGTGTGTAGAGTTTTGCAGTAACAGTTCACCAAATCTGACTCATGTGTTAAAGTAAGGGAATAGTGTTTATAGTTCAGGGAAATGGGTGTGCTTTTTGAAAAATGGCATTATGGTTTTGAAATTTTAGTTTAAAAGACTGGTTATAGTGTTTTAGCAATCGAGAAAAACTGTAATCAACAGCGCATATCTGAGTGTGTAAGAACAGTTTCAAGCAAAGTGTGAGATCTACCAACTTGTACTTATATAGGAATGTGTGTAAATATAAGGACAAAATATATAACCTTTTCTATGCACTGTTAATAAATGAGGCCCCTGGTCTGGATAATGGATGGGTGCTTACCCAAAAATGTTTGAGAGCCTCTGTGTTACAGGGCAGTCTAAATGAATTCCTTTTGTCAAGTGAAGTGAAGTTGGTCAGGGAATAGAGATCAGTGAACAGTGAGCTCTGTAGTGACCCTGTCAGTCATAACAATTTGATTCTGTAGCACATGTAGACAACCAGAGACAGTGGAGCATGTTGTGTCAGAAATAAAAATGCAAGGTTAAGCAAACAGGTAAATGTTTTATCACTTCACTTTTTTACTAAGAAATTTCATACAAGTTTTCAATGTATTACTACAGTTTTTTTTTAAAGGCAACAGATCTGTTTAAAAAAAGTTTTACTTTAGGGGCTTTTTTTAGAAGGTAGTAGAAACAATTAAGATGAAGAAGATTGGATGGGACAGAGCTACTGCACAAAAGAGCACAAGCAACAGTTAGATGAAAGACACATATTGGAGGAGGGTTATTGTAATAGTAGGAAGAGGAAATTGTATAGAGAATGATCAAAAGAATGAGCAGTATTAAAAGAAGGTGTGAAATAACAGCATTACGCAAAAATAAAATGGCAATTAGGATATATAAGGCAGGGGTGATAGCACAAGAAATAGTAAAAATTCTAAATTATGAAAATCAGTACTTGAAGTGGAAAAAAAGAAGTGTCGGTACTCCACACCCCAATTAACATGCTGATGCTTTGACTCTGAGTACTGGCATATCAGAAGTGCCGGTCCACTTCAAGCACTGGTGAAAATTTATCAGACACACAGCTAGGCAAGAAAGACATTTGCACTAAATCTTGAAGTAACAGAACTATATTAGGGGTGATACCTTTTAGCATGTTTGAATTAAAAAAGCTATTTTAAACAGGCAAAATACCATCAGCATGGAAGCAGTCAGTTATTATTCCATTTCTAAAACCTGGAAAAGACTAATCAGATCCATCAAACTATAGACCAAGTAGCCTTAAGGTCACAGTTAAAAAAAAAAAAAACAGAAAAAGAAAAAAAAAAATGGAAACAATGGTAACTGATAGCAAGATAGCAACCCCTTTTTCCTGATTTTTTTTTTTATTTATTTTTATTTTGACATCCTGGACAACATAGGATGCCTTTTACCTTTAAATAAAACACTGGGTTTTTATTAAATATTGAAAAGAAATAGGACTGACTGAGCGAATATAAAAGGTTGAGGTTTTAATTATTTTTCATTTTTTTCACCTACCAAATCTTCTGATCCACTCCAGTCTATCAGGTGGCAGTAAAGCCTTTCAAGCTGGTTTGCCAAATGACAAAAAAAAAAAAAAAAAAAAAAATAAAAGATTGTTGCTATTATCGTTTTATGATTTGAAAGCACTTAGAAACTCAGTAGTGGTGGCGAAATTTTGAAGCCTTCCACCAGTTGTGTTGTAAAGTGGTTCATTTCTCGAGGCTTCGAATGCACACTAGGGACCCCTGTTGGCTGATGCAAATAAGGTGCAGGAATCACAGTCAGGAGTGTGACAGTGCCAAAATGTGTGCTACATGGTTTAAAAAGGCTTGATACAATAACATAAAAACACATAAACACATTAAATGAATAAATAAATGAATTCATTCATTAAAAGAATAGATAAGTGCTTTGAAGTTTGTATGCTCAGTGTTGTTTTATAATGTTTCAGAATTTTCAGTGCTTATGTTGAACAGAAGAAAATGATGGAGTTATTTATTTAGACTGGATAAAATAGGGTGAGTGTGATTTATGTTGACTAGACAGATGGTAGTTGAAGTGGAAGTTTTAAAACAATATTTCTTCCACTGTCTTCAGGCCATGTCGATTCCGCCAAAAGCTATTTTATTTCCCTCGAAGCACTGCAGTCAAACAAGGAAATGAAAGTCACTGACGCCACTTCACTAACACTTCACGACATGCCTCATTTAGAAGCTCCGATTTTTAGTACTTGAAGTGTTCGACACAAGCTTTGAAGCTTCGTTATCAGGCGTAACATTACTAATCAGCGCAGGGATTCAAAACTTTCACCAAAACCTAGAGAAGCTATGGAGAGATGCGAGTACAGCCAGAACGTTTGTCAACACGAGGAACACATCGAACTGAAGAACGATAAGGATAATGTGGAGCAAGCACGTAGGCCTACGGATTTGGATCATTTTGTATGCTGGGATTGGTCTGAATGCTGTGATTGCTCTGATTGTTCAGGAATCTGTGATTGTTCTGGAATCTGTGACTGTTCCGGAATCTGTGATGGTTTTCTTTCATCCTGTTGCAGTTTTCTGGCATCATGTTTGGAAGGTTTATGTGACTTGAGTAACATTTAGAATCACAAAAACTCATTACTTTTTAACTGAGTGGATTTCTGGAGATGCCATAACAGAAATTACAGCTCCTGTGGAAAATCACTGAATGCAAAGCCAACACCACCACAATCTACAACAAACATTAGGACAATTTTATTGAATGTCATAATAGGATGATTGGTAAACTTCACAAAGATATTGTTATCTGTACATTTACAAAAATGCTTTACTTTATCTAAAAATGTGTTATCAAAATACACTAACAAATCAAATAAAAGCTGAACTTCTTTTACATTAATGTCTGATCATAGCTTTAAATATGCGTGAGAGTGAAAAAGAAACTAAAAATTCATTGGCATAAAAACAAGTCTCACAAGATTCTTGAGCCTCAAAAGGTTTGATTATGTGGAACTAAGCAAAGGTTGTGAAGATTTGATCAGACTTTATACTACTCACTCACGTTCTTGAGACCTTTGGGCTCAGTACAATTAGAATTCTCACTCACAATTAGAACACATCACCATGGTCAACTGTAATCAGTATGTTAATGTTAATGGATGTTAACGTGCTTCTGAAGACGTCTGAGAAGATTCCATAAATACACACCTTGCCCTGAGGATATTTTTGTAAAGGATTTCTTTAAGAAAAAAAGAAAAGTCATTTTGAAATTGCAGTTAAAGATGTAGTTTATTCATTTACACTTTGTTAAAATCGGCTCCCTTTGGATACTGTTGTTAACTCAGCAGTACAAATGCAAGCACAGAACATCCTCGAATGAATTGGAGATTTCCATGCAATGAACTGCCTAAATTTCAGTAAAATACTGAAAAATCATTTTGGATTTTTATTATGGCTGGCAAATGGATGAAACCATCAAATTTTTACAAAACATTTAGAAACTTACATGTTTATAATGTGTAATCCATGTTTTAAACTAACTAAATAAATAAATATTTTTACATTTTAAAGTCAAAAGCAGTCTAGTGATTTTTGTGTCATTCAAAAGTTATTTATTCATACATTCATTCATTCATTTATTAACCAGTTTTTTTTTTTGTCCAAAGATGTATCTGCAAATTTATATATAGCCACCAATTACATTTTAAACTTACATTTCATTCACTATTTAAATAAATGTAAAGTAAAACTCCCATTAACTTTTTAAATGGAGCATGTGTATATATACTTTATGCATACATGTATTCATAAAATATCTATACTTTTAAAGTACAAATGGAGTTTAAGTAATTAAGTAAAAGTACAAAAATGTAAGTTTCAATGCAACCTG